>NW_021703768.1:87914917-88168531 GCF_005190385.1 Monodon monoceros | reverse complement strand
AAAAAAAAAAAAAAAAAAAAAAAAAAAAAATATATATATATATATTTTTTTTTAAAGAATTATTTCTGATGGCTGTACAATATTCTACTGTATATTCTGTAATTTATTTCTTTATTCTTTAATTGATTTAAGATTGATTTCAGTATCTTGATGGAAAGGGAATTGGGATATTAACTTGATACAACCTGTTTTCATTTTAAAAACTTATATTTTTGAATGATTTCATGGTTTCCAATATTTGAGAAAAGTTTGAGAATTCATGGCATTTTTAGAAAGTCACAGTACATACCAGCATTTCAAAAACCCTGAGAATTCTGTAGTAAAGAGGTGAAAACGCCTTCCCTTGTTTTAACCCAGAAGTTCCCAAATACACTGGCTATTTAAATCTTACCTCCCTTTATTTTGGCTGAAGAACTACAATATCCTGCAGGACTCTGATACTTCAAGAAACACACTTTGGAAAAACCTGCTACACGGTTTTTCCAGCGCAAAATGAAACTAGAAGGAAAACGCTATCAGCAGAATGCAGTTCTGTTAAAAGTACAAATGACCTGGTGGCTTTAATAGGTAAACCTTCCAGAATATAATCAATGAATGTGAATATAATACACTAATTTTGTTTTTATTATTTCTAAAGAACTTTTTTATTGAAATTAGGGAGGGGATTAAAACTATGTCAAATGGAGGTTATAGATAGCTACTGAACTGAGGCAAGAAGTGAATGTATTAATCCTGCTACAATCACAGTCTCAAAGTAAATGAAAGAGAACTCATCAGTTTAAGAGTTATAGGTTTCTTTAGTTAGAAAGGAATGATAAATGATGAGCATCAGTGGGATAATTTCAGCATGGAACATAACAGCTGAATATTATTTATATTTTATTATATATCAAGGGTATTGCAGTGTTAAAATTTCATCTCAAAATATAAATCTAAAGACATATTAATCTGCACCTGTATTTCTGAAATAGTGAAACCCTCAGATGAAATTGGCACTCTGCTCATTTGTCAGTTCATTGATACTCTTGTCATTTTGTGGAAACAGAGAAAAGGAAAGAACATTTTCTATTTTCCAAGGAGTTCTGCTTCAGTTTTTTCATGAACTTACATTAGCAAGAACTTACATTAGCAGTTGAATATTCTTTTGTCGGGTGTAGTGAGTTCAGCAGCCATCTGTGAAAGGCAATTACTATTTTATAGCCAATGACAAAAATTAAGTTTGCCTTCTAAACACAGGGAGGCTGCAAAACACCTTCAGAGCCATTACAAGAGGGCAAGCTCCAGACTATATCCTATTTTTAAAACTTTTCAGACTGTCATATTAGAAGGGCGAGTAGGGTTTTATAAAGAGTCTGAGTTAAATGTCATAAGTTTTACAAATGGCACCAAAAAGCTCATATAACACCTTAATTTCTTAAACTAGTCACCTTTACCATAAAAAACTCAAAAGGAAACAAACAAAATTAGAGAATTACTTAGTCTTAACTCATATAGACGTTGTTCTTGCCCTGTATTATTAGACAGGAAGTGATGAACGAGAAAACCATGTGCATATTTTACAAATAATATGCATTCATGTGTATACACATGCATGCAGGTACACATTTGGTTGATACCACAGCAAAATGTTTATACAAAAGATTTTTCCCAGCAATGCTCTCTTATTATAGTGTCACAGTAGTAAATGCTCTGACATGATCTCAACTAAGTCTAGGATACCCAGTAATAGTTAAATCCACTGTCATATGCATTCCTTCTACTAAGCTTACTAACTCATGACCTAATCTCTTGCAACACTGAAATTCTGAGCCCATTTATATTTTACTAGTGGTAAGTAGGCCTAGACAGCAACATATTTGTATTTATGACTTCAGTTTACCAATCTTGTTCAAGATTGTGTTTACCAAATATTTCTTTTCTACGCAAAGTGCATGTAGTTCTCATTCCTTCATCTGGACCAGACCAGCATTTGTAAAAGTCATTAGGGCTGTGGGAGGGACTTTTGAGTTTATTATAGAAAGAGGAATTACAGATTTTCTAAATATTATTTTAAGGAAAAAAAAAAAAACATTTAGATTGAAAATTTACCATGGTTTCTTTTGTTCTGTTTCTTCCATTGTTCTTCCTTTACTCACACACCAGCTGGTAATATTTGTGCATGGGGCATTGGATCCCTGTCTCAAAAGTACATGTCATTAATCTCCTCCTCTTCCCCCCTCAGGATTGAGGTGTTCTTTCAATATCATATACTTGGCTTATCTGGGGCTGGTCCTACAATCTCCTGGAGTAAAGTTTACTTTTAAATGAGCTATAAATTCATGACTTTTCATAATGGAACAGATTCCAAATATATAAAATTAATGGGATATTGGGATTGGTTTTCTAAATTCAAATTACATTGATGTAGACTCCTGGTATGACCAGAGCAGTACAGGTCAGCATGGTCTCCCCTTTGCTCTGTACAAAAGCAAAAGAAAATAAAGAAATTTCTGTAAACATCATTTTCAGGGAGAAGATAGGAGACAGATATAATCAACAAATTCTAAAATACATATAAGGGGCATAAAACTTCTAGAAAAAACATAGAATATCTTTATGACACCAGGGCCAGGAAAGATTTCTTAGCACATAGATAGCACTTAATATAAAAGAAGCAAATAATGAATTTTACTTCTTCAGAGCCGAAACTTCTGCTCATTGAAAGATACTGTTAAACAAGTAAAGAGGCACTCCACACACAGGGAGAAAATATTTGCCTTATATATATATCTGGCAAAGTGCTTGTATTCAGAATATGTAAAAACATCTATAATTCAATAAAAGGGGGCATACCCAGAGTTAGCTAAATTACAGGGCCAAAGGGCACAGTTCTCCACAAGACCACCCTCACTTCTGAGAAGAGGGGTTCTCAAAACCACCTTCAGTTTCAATAATTCTCTGGAAGTACTCACAGAACTCACTGAAAGCTATTTATATTCATGGTTACAGTTTATTAGAGAGAAAAAAAATTTTCAGAAAATCAGTCAAAGGAAGAGACTACTAAGGCATAGTTGGGGTTGGTTCCAAATGTGAAGCTTCTGTTGTCCCCAGGACGCATTACCCTCCCAGCATTGATGTGTAACAGTACACATAGAGTATTGCCAACTTGGGAAGCTCATCTAAACTCTGAGGTCCAGAGTTTTTATTGGGGCTTCACTACATTGGCATGATTGATTGATTGCCCATCTGGTTGATCTCAGCCTCTAGGTCAACTGACTCCATGTGACCTAAAGCACCCACCCCCTATTCATATGATTGATCTTTTGGTGGCCAGCCTCTGCCCTTAATAAAGACACTCCTATCAGGTATGATATAGATTATCTTCCAGAAGCAAAGGCAAAGGCCAAACCTTCTCTTTGTGAAGACTAACTTTTTTACTACAAAGGGCAAAAGAACCTCTGCAAAGGAAGATATATGATTGATCAAATTGTATGCAAAATGAAGTACAACATTGATAGTTATCATGGAAATGCCAGTTAACACCACAGATGCCAGTACAACCCATGAAAATGGATGAAATTAAAATGGCTTGATAAAATGAAGTATTGGTGAGAATGTGGGCCAACTAGAATTCTCATACATTTCCAGTGCAGATATAAAATTGTACAACAACTTTGACTGATGTATAAAGTTAAAAATACATCTGCCTATGATGCAGCATTCCACTCCCAGGTATTTACCCAAGATTAATGAATACATTTGTCTATAAAAATACATGTACAAGAGATTTCATACCATCTTTAGGCATAACAGTCTAAATTAGGAACAACCCAAATGTCTACCAGCAAGAGAATAAATAGACAACTTGTGATATAGTCTTATGATGAAACACTATTTACCAGTAAAAAAGAATAATCTACTGTTTTACCCAACAACGTGAATTAATCTCAAACAATTTATGCTGAGTGAAAGATGCCATGTACAAGAGTACATAGGGTATGATTACATTTATATGAAATCATAGGACAAGCAAAATTAATCTATGGTGATAAAAATCAGAATAGCATTTGACATGCAAGAAAACAAAGGTGGGAAAGGGTAGTGATTGACAGGAAAGAAACTTTACTGTGTGATGAAATGTCCCATAACTTGATATGGGTGAGGGTTACAAGGTATGAACAGTGGTCAACTCATCATCTTGAACACTTTAGATTTGTGCGATTCACTGTTTATAAATTATACCTCAATTTTAAATACATTTTCTAAAGGTGAGACTCAGAAACAGACAAGCTATATATACTTTGTTTCAAATGATGGGTGGCAGCTTTGTATAGCCTTCTGCTGGGCTGATTTTGATTCAGAGAAACAAAGGAAGCTATACAAGCAAATAGCTGGTCTGGAAAAATACAACTCATTCAGTGATAAGAAATAAGGAATAGGCCCAGCATCGATACAAAGATTCTGTTTTTTTAAAATGGCAGAAAAAAAAGCAAAAGTTATCGATCATTATGGACTGAACTGTATCCTCTCCAGAGTTAATATGTTGAAGCCCTAAGCCCCCAAGTGACTGTATTTGGAGATAGGTCTTTAAAGAGGTAATTAAGGTTAAAAGAGATCATAAGGGAGGGGCCCTTACCCAATAGGACTGTTGTCCTTGTAAGAGGTAGAAGAGACACCAGGGGTGTATACACACAGAGGAGAGTCCATGTGAGAACACAGTGAGAAGAAGGTCATCTGCAAGGCTTGAAGGGAAGTTTTAGGAGAAACCAAACCTGCCAAAACCTTGATCTTGGACTTCCAGCCTTCCATTTACAGTAGCACCAAAAAGAAAAACGTAGCAATAAATTAAACAAAAGAAGAGAAAGTTTTTTGAACACTGAAAGCTACAAAACATTGTTGAAAGAAATTAAAGACCTAAATAAGTGGAATGATGTCTCATGTCTATGAATCAGGAGACCTAATAGTGATAAAATGGCAATAATCACCAAATTCATCTACACATTCAATGCAATTCTTATCAAAATTTCAGATACTTTTATTGAAGGAATTGATAAACCAATCCTAAAATTCATACGGAAGTGCCAGTTACCCAGAATAGCCAATATAATTTTAAAAAGTAAGAATAAAGTTGGAGGACTCATACATCATAATTTCAAAACTTACTATAATGCCATAGTGATCAAGACAGTGTGATTCTGGCATAAGTATAGACATACAAACTCATGGAATACAAATGAGATTCCATAACAAACTCTTACATTTATGGTCAGATTATTTTTGACAAGTGTGTCATGAATGTTCAATGGGGAAAAGAATAATCCTCTGAACAAACAATGCTGAGACAACGGTATATCCATATGCAAAAGAATAAGTTGGACTCCTTCCTTACACTATATACAAAAATTAACTGAAGATGGGTCATATATCTAAATATAAGAGCTAAAACTATAAAATGTGGAAGAAAACGTTGGAGTAAATATTCACGACCTTGGATTAGGCAATGGTTTCTTAGATATGACATAATGATACAAGCAAGGAAAGAAAAAATATAAATAAGTTAGATAATTTGGGCTTCATTAAAATTAAAACCTTTTGTGATTCAAAGGATGCTATCAATAAAGTGAAAAAATAACCACAATATGGGAAAAATATTTGTAAATCATATATGTGATAAAGGACTTGGATAGAATATATAAAAAGTATTACAACTTAACAGTAGAAAGGCAAATAACTCAATTTTTAAATGGGCGAAGGATTTGTATAGACATTTCTCCAAAGAAGATATACAGATGGCACCTTTATGTATGTTCAACATCATTAATCATGAGACAAATGTATATCAAAATCACAAGGATATGTACAGAGAAATAGATAGAAGTCCTAGAGGTGGAAGATTTTAATTTACTTCTCTGAGTGTAAGACAGATCAAGTAGGTCAGAACCTAAAAAAGAGATAGAGCTAACAAACGTAAGTAGTATAGTTGATCTGATTGATAAGCAGTTTCACCATTAAGGGACCCTGGGGCCCTGTAATTTAAAGGACTCTGAATTTTGCAAACACATAAAACTGATTAAATAATACACAGGAGTCTCTTTCTCTCTGAATCTGATGCTCAGCATTGGCACAGAGTGACTAGAATTCCTAAACATCCATCTTTTCATTAACACCATTCAGGCCCCAGAGAAACACTTCACCACATCTCTTGCCCTATGTCTTTGAAACAAAAGGGAACTATGTCCAAGTGACCTGAAACTTTGGAGGTTGTGCTTCTCTCTACATCACAGATGGAGACTGCTTCCGAGAGTGGGGAGCGTTAAGCTGAGGATGCTTGGTTATGAGAAAAGACATATTAAGTAACTTGTCAAATTCTTACTCTCAGAGGGCATAAATGTTACAAATCATGCCTAGTGAAGTATCATTTCCCAAGGTGCTAACAGTGGTATGCTGGAGCTAGCTCATACCAGCTTCCAAGAGCCAGTAGTTAAAAAGGCAGGAATTTTGCAAGCCAGATTTTAAATCACTGGTAGCCTTAAATGAAATTGGTAAATACTACTAATCAGGACACTACTAGTACTAATTAGTAATTAATTAGTCCTAATCCCCTCTCTCCCTATGCTGGTTTAGCAGCATACTGGTATGAAGTTTCCTTTTATTGTTTCTCTTTTTTGTCTAGTCATGTCCTTTTTCATTGTTCTGGAGGTACCCACAATTTAGCATGGTATTTGCAACAGTTTTGAAAGTGTGGTAGCTGAGGAAATTTTTGCAATATAAAATAATTAATGTTACTATTAAATTTGTATATATGTAGGTATCTTACACTGTAAATGAGCACTGAACGTTAAAATTGTGTATATTTTTGTAAAAATAATACGACTTTTTAAAAGTACATTAAAAAGTCAACTTTACTTTTGAAAGTTTATGAAAAATTCATATAGTCAGTAATTGTAGTTTATATTTTGCCTTTTAATTTTAATATGTAATTTTAATATTGTAGAAGAAAAATAACATTCTTGAAAAACATATGAAAACTATTGGATTGGCCAAAAAGTTTGTTCGGTATTTTCCGTAAGCTGGCTCTAGTAGTGCTTAGTTGTCTTTAACTTCATTCGAAACAATTTTGTTAGATTGTATTGTGACAGCTGTCATATCAGCTTGCATTAAAAAAAAAATCAAAATCGGTGAATTTTTTGTAGCCATTTTAATATTAAGATGGAAGAAAAAAGCAACATTTTCGGTATATTATGCTCTATCATTTCAAGAAAGGTAAAAATGCAGCTGAAACGCAAAAAAAGATTTGATTTGTGCAGTGTATGAAGAAGGTGCTGTGACTGATCGAACCTGTCAAAAGTGGTTTTTGAAGTTTCATGCTGGAGATTTGTCACTGGACTATGCTCCATGGTCAGGTAGACCAGTGGAAGTTGATAGCGATCCAATTGAGACGTTAATTGAGAACAATCATATACCACGTGGGAGACAGCCAACATACTCAAAATATCCAAATCAGGTGTTGAAAATCATTTGCACCAGCTTGGTTATGTTAATTGCTTTGATGTTTGGGTTCCACATAAGTGAAGCTAAACCTTCTTGACCATGACCATATTTCCATGTGCGATTCTCTACAGAAACGTAACGAAAACGTTCTGTTTTCAAAACAAATTATGACGGGTGATGAAAAGTGGATACTGTACAACAAGGTGGAATGGAAGAGACCGTGGGGCAAGCAAAATGAACCACCACCAACCACACCGAAGGACGGTCTTCATCCAAAGAAGGTGATGTTGTGTATATGGTGGGATCGGAAGGGAGTCTTCTATTATGAGCCCTTTCTGGAAAGCCAAATGATAAATTCCAACGAGTACTGCTCCCAGTTAGACCAACTGAAAGCAGCACTCAACAAAAAGGGTCCAGAATTAGTCAACAGAAAATGCATAATCTTCCATCAGGATAACGCAAGACCGCATGTTTCTTTGATGACCAGACAAAAACTGTTACAGCTTGGCTGGGAAGTTCTGATTCATCTGCCATATTCACTAGACATCGCACCTTCGGATTTCCATTTGTTTCGGTCTTTACAAAATTCTCTTAATGGAAAAAATTTCAATTCCCTGGAAGACTGTAAAAGGCACCTGGAGCAGTTCTTTGCTCAAAAAGATAAAAAGTTTTGGGAAGATGGAATTATGAAGTTGCCTGAAAAATGGCAGAAGGTAGTGGAACAAAACAGTGAATACGTTGTTCAATAATGTCCTTGGTGAAAATGAAAAATGTTTCTTATTTTTACTTAAAAACTGCAGGCACTTTTTGGCCAACCCAATAATAATTTTTATGTTTGATTTAAGTGGTTTTTTTTTTGTTTTTTTGGCTTTTTTTGCAATGTCCAGCTACAAACCATTCTTAGCACCCACTGTTCTGAGCACTAAAGCATAGAAATAGCTGCTTCCTCTCTGCCCCAACGTCACAGGTACAGCAGGGCAGCCACACCCGTGATGCCAGCGGGTCCAGCATCTGCAGGGCAGAGTCCCCTCCTTCCCACCCAGTGATTTAAGTTTTTGATAAAAAATGTATTTGAATTTCATATATTTGATTACTAGTACCTTTCACATTTAACACGATGATTTTTGGCAGTAGAACAAAAATGTATGAAAAAATTCTTAATCATTACAATATAATTTTGTTCATGGTTGCCAGGTGTTGGAGGAGTGACAAACGGTGAGTTAGTACTTAGGGGGTGGGGTTTCTGTTTGGGGTCCTGAAAATGTTTTGGAACTAGATTCCACAACATGGTGAACATACTAAGTGCCATTGATTGTTCACTTTAAAATGGTAACTTTTATGTTATGTGAATTTCACCTAAATACAATTTTTTAAAAATAAATAAAGCAATATAATTTTGTTGAAAGGAAGGCAAGAAAAAGAATTTTAGGGGATACATATATATAATAACTTATGAATTATATATGTCTTATTTTATTATCCATCCAAACATCAGCAGTACATCACCAAAACATCCAGACATGTGTAAAAGTAACTGAATTCTGTCATTTTATATTTTGCTGACTTTCAGTCATATAAAAACTCTACTTTTTTTAGCACGTTACTCAATTTTGTTATTATGATCATATATTTACCAAGGTAGAAGAATAAACATATTTTATTGAGTGCTAGTTTTAATGTGTAACTTTTATAATTTTTAGACATAATGTGTAACTTTTAAATATTTAGATGTGATATCTTGGCCTATATTTGTGCTTCTGCCTCAGACTCCGCCTACTACAGTGTGTGATGTATCAAAAGTCAGTGAAAAGGACAAAATCTGGGCAGTTCTGGAAGCAGTTCATCCAGTGATGCAGGGGAGAGTGTTAGATAACATGAGACACTTACCAAGCGCTATTTGGGGGTAAATGATGAAATTTTCAATTATGGATTAATTTTTTAATCTGATTTCATATGTTTAATGTCAATGATTAATTTAGTGATATTTCAGTAGACAATTTACATAGAGAATGAAAGTTTAGAAGTTTATTACATCAGCAATATCGTTCCAAAGGACGTTGCCCATCTCTTAAAAAATGCATTATGATATATGGAATGTCTGAATATCAGTACTTAAAATGGATAATTGTTTATCCATCAGCAGAGGTTTACCTACTTACTGATCTATTAAGTGTATCCAATAAGATACGGTTGGAGAAAATATGAGAAAAACAAAAAAGAGAATTTTACTTGCAGGGCATGTGTGTACCTTACAATAATAGGCACAGCAGAACAAAGAACTAAATATTACACGGCTGCCATAGAAGAGCTAAATGATCACTTGCTAAATTTCAACTAGAGTTGTTGGTGCTATTTAGAACTGTACTTTGAAATGGCGTTGACCAAAATAACTTTTTTTTTCCTGTCATTACATCCAGTTTTGCCATCATGAAATAACCTTAAGCATATGACAAATATCCTCTGGTAGCTCCAACTACAGAATAATTGTTATTCTCAGTCGTTAAAAGAAAGTTAGAGACTGCAAACATTTTGAAGGTCAGGGACGTGACCTCCATTTCTTTTGTAGCTAACTTTCAGCACTCATGACTCTAGCTGTACTGAGGGCTGATGTCACATTATGATTCTAGGAGGGTTTGATTGACAATAGTGCATGATAGCCCATCCAAAAAATTAATCTGTGTTGGAAACAGTGAGATGCCCTCAAGACACTCAGTCAGTTGGTTCTTTTTTACTTTTTCTTAGAGATAGTAAGGATTATAGCAATTCTCCTCAGTTCTTGAGAAAAGGTACCACGCAGACATCAGAGCAGCATCTTATGTCTGTATTTTCAGCACGTCAGCCAACTGATGAGGGAGCTTTAGTCTTCTTCACAATCATACTGAAATGTCAGTTTTGCAAAAGATAGAATCATATCCGTGCCAAATGTCTGGGTGGTGGGACCACACTGGGCCATGGCAGCACTATCTGTGATGACGGAAGAGCTTAAAAGGTGATCACAGAGGCATTGTTGCTCCATCCAAAGCATCTTCCTTTGTCAGCACTTCAGAAACTCCTTCGTAACCATGGAGTTCGCAATAATCTTTCATGTGAAACATTTCAAAATGTCACATTACAGTTGTTATTCTTCCAGTAAGGGTTGAGTTTTCATGGAGCAAAAAGAGCAAAGGGGAGAAGTGCTTTTGATCATCAACCCTGAGAAGGCAGGGACCAGTCCTTCTTCATGATCTGATAGCTATTTTAGTTCTCAAAGAAGCATAGAAAGATCCAGGCTTAGGCATGAAATAACTTTGTAGTTCCTGTACCCTAAAAGATTGAAATGGCCTTGAAGGTGAAATCTCACCTCAAACCCTCATGCCTACCGTTTATTTTCTCCATTCCCTTCAACCTGCAACTACGATCTACACTCTTTGACTTAACAATGACTTTTGTCAT
The DNA here is from genome assembly GCF_005190385.1 of Monodon monoceros. Lineage (NCBI taxonomy): Eukaryota > Metazoa > Chordata > Mammalia > Artiodactyla > Monodontidae > Monodon > Monodon monoceros. Next base: position 88,157,629 of record NW_021703768.1, on the reverse strand, counting down.
TAAACTGGGTTTTACATAAAACCAAAGTCCTAACTCAGTGATCCTACTTCTGCCCTCCTACCAACTTTGAGACTTTTGAGAACGGCAGGCTTGCCTTGTCTTGTCTCTTGCAAAACACAAAGGAAAATACCTTTGAGAAGAGAAATACATATATGTTCATATATATATTAATATAGTAGACTATACATATATATATATATTAATGTAGCAAATAGACTGTCAAAAAGGGCAAATGACAAGAAAAATTTCATTCATTTCTCCCCTGAACTATCAGAGAAATGACAGAGGACAGATCTCAAACACAATCCCTTTGGGTTGCAAGGCAAACCCTAAACTCTGCCATCAGAGCTGTGCCCTGTCTTGAAGGAAAAGATCACAGCTCTTTTACTCAGCAAGAGATAAAAATACCACGTGTAGAAGAGCAAAGCCTGAGAGCTATCATTTCTCCTCTGACTTCTGCTTGCTGCAGTCTGCTGAAAGATGTCATGGCTGACCAACCCTCAAAAATAGACACTGTGATGGTGATATATTGTGGCCCTTGAAGAATTTAATTGTCAAATTGACATTTATCAAAAGCTTTAGTGCATTTGAAAGATAAATTGCACAAGTTTGGTTCAGATCAAAGAGCCCCCATCCTTCTCCATTCATAGCACAGGCTGGCTTCAGCAGGCAAGTCATGTGTGAAAAATGATCCCTCCCCACTCCCAGCTCCTCTAAGCACTGCACTGGTGACAGATAATCACAAATTTAAATGTTAGCCTCCTCTTCAGAAAGTTCTTAAAATAATGGAGAACCCATTGAGACCATTTGTATTTGAAAGGAATGCTAAATAATTTAGCATTGGGGAGAAGGATGTGCTGTGCTGGGCAGATAAATGTTGAAACCCCAGCCCAGACTCTCTTCAGCAGTTGCCACGCTAATTACAGATCAATTACTTCCCAGTTGTTTGCAACCTTATCAAAGAATGGTAAATTTACTGAGAGCAAAGCGTGATAAGATGACTTTTCATTATAACAGTAGATTTGTTGAAACAGCTCTGACACTGAGATTAATAAGAGCTCTCCCAGAGGTAATTGGATCCGTGCGCATATAGGGAGAATCTAAGAGCTGAAAACCGGAAGCTGGACGCTATCATAAAAACCCTTCCTCTCATTAATTGTTATCATGAGTGTGTTCGCAATGCAGAAGGCCAGGAAATGACCCATTCACTGAAACTTGCCTCGAACAATGAAGCTCTTCACTCCCAAAGAGGCATGCTGAAAATCAAAGGAAAGTAAAAGCATTTGGGTTTGGAAGCAAGAGAAGAATTTGTATGTGTATGGGGTGTGTGTGCGCGTGTGTGTGTGTGTGTGTGTGTGTGTGTGTGTGCACGCGCGCACTAGCTGAATTCCATTTTCATTAGGACAATCACAAAGAGATGGTCTGTCCTATGTCACTATAAAAGGAAGTGTCAAAGTTTTCGGGGTGGATGTTAGTGGAATCACTAAGGACCTGAGACCAGTAAAGATTTGGGCTGGCAGCTAGGGTCACACAGCAAAATTCCTCCTGGGACAGAGCGACTGGGAGGAAAAACGAAGGGTTCATAGAGGCCAGGGAATCGTTCAGATTGGAATAGGTAATGCATAATGTTCTTAACACAGGGCACAGTAGCTATGGGGCCCTATTTTTGTTTTATTTTTTTAATTGAGAAACAACTCACTGAGGAACTCTTACATTGGTTAATTCTAGCACCACTGTGCCAGTCTCCCAGCCATTCAGAGGCCATCTCCACACCTCCTGATAAGTCTGAGTGGGCACTGGAGCACCTGTGGAATTGTTTATTCAATTTTGCAAGCTACTGCTATTTTAAATATATGCTCCGGTCAGAGGAATATGTGGGAAATAAAGAGAAATGTCCTCCCTGACTTGGGAACTAAAGTAATGTTTCAAATCCCAGTGGAAATGGATGAAGAGAAAAGCTGAGAGGCAAGAGCCAGCTTTTGAGGCATGCACAGTCTTTTATAAGACATTTTAGTAAACTCTTTCATAACTTTTTTCTGACTTTTAAAGGAAATAAGAAACCATAGGGTAAAGGTCAGATCCCTTTGTGAATCGAAAACCAGTTAGGAAAGGGAAGGACTTGCTGGATTTGTGAGGCAGTACTTAGTGGTAGGACATGCATCCTCATGTCCTTGTTGAGTGTTGCTTATGGGCTTATGAACTAAATGTGGTTTTCCATAGATGATGTTTAACTTAACATCTTGGGAATTCCATTCAATTAAGCTCTGTACTATTAACCTTGTTTTTTGAACAGACTCAAATAAGTAAACTAATGCTCAAAGACAGAAAATAATTCTGCCCAGATTACTTTCAGAACCAAATTTGAAGCCTTGTTGCAGATGTCAACGCCGGTGATTCTGTTCCCCTGAGGATAAGCCGTGGCAAATTTGAAGACTTTTCAGATACAACCAAACTAGGAAAGAGGCCAGGGGAAAGCATGTAGTATTTAATTTGTACAAATGAAAGATGATAATGACTAGGGAAAGCTAATATAAACTTTGTCTACTTCAAACTTAATTCTTAAAACATGCAAACTTAATTCATACACATCCCTACGGAAGGATCTTAGGAGTAATTGTCGACCAATCAATACATTTCTTCTAGTAGCCTGAGCCACACACACGAAGAAAACAAGATGAAAAAGTAAGTCAATGTGGCACCAATAGTAATGCTTGTTTTTGTGTGTTCACTTTGTGTCTTTTGGCCACTTCAGTGAAATAAAGCAAAAACGATACAAGAATAATAAAATATCCTCTTTAACATTTTTCTTCATCTTCTAGAAGAAGGTAGCAAGAAACCCAAAACAAATATTTGCATCCTTTTCTACTCAATAGGCTATTTGTAAGGTGATAATAGAAAGAGAAAGCTCAGAAAAGCCTTTGAAAACCGCACAATGGAATTTCCAGCCTAAATTTCGCTCCTCTGCTCTCAGTCCTCTCCCTTTCCCATCTCTCCTCTCACTTGCTGAATTTGATTTATTTCTCTCTTGATGGTTATTTGGACGTAGCAACATAGTGCTTTTCACGTTCCTGTTGCAAATTTGTTTTCCTCCATTTTAAATATCAGGCTGGGAAAACTCTAGTGTGTGTCTGCGTGAGTTGCATGAAGGGGAGACAAGAGGAAGGGAGCTGGTGTGGTGTATGAATTACACATGGTGAGGTTATTTAGCATGGACTGTCTTGAAGCAGATGTGTTTGATGTATTCGAACACGTGCATATTCAAAACTCACAAGAGGTGTTAGGAAAGTTGATCAGTTCTCTCCATACTTCCTGCCCAGAATGTCAGAACAAAGGATCACTTGATGAAATTGAAGGGTAGAGGTTTATGAGGGGAGGGGGTACAAAATGAAAGGAAATTCCACTTCACATTACATTCATTCAACTTTCTGAATCTGCTTCCATGGAAATCCCTTATTTAATACTGTAGCTGGATTTTTAATAAGGTTAATTTTCTCACTGATGGTGCCACATGTACAAGGTTTCACTGAGATTATGATAAAAATAAGAAAATCTCTTGCTTTGGGTTGTAAACCATCCTTGGAATAATTAACTTGATTCTGTGCACAGTGTTGGCAGAGTTATTTGAGGGAAATGTTGGAGTTATCTCCCCTCCTCACAAGCAGTGCTTTTGGATCATTATTGCGCTGGATGAACATTTTCGCTTTAGAAAATCCTGCTAATGATAACCCTACATCCACTTTGTGGAAGAGACTGCTTCATTCTGTGTTAGCTGTCATTTTCTTTTTCTTATTTTTTTTTTTGGCTGCGTTTGGGTCTTCATTGCTGCACCCAGGCTTTCTCTAGTTGCGGCGAGTGGGGGCTACTCTTCGTTGCGGTACGTGGGCTTCTCATCACGGTGGCTTCTCTTATTGTGGAGCACAGCCTCTAGGCACGCGGCTTTCAGTAGTTGCAGCACGCGGGCTCAGTAGTTGCGGCACGAGGGCCCTAGAGTGTGCGGGCTTCAGTAGTTGTGGCGCACGGGCTCAGGAGTTGTGGTACACGGGCTTGGTTGCTCCGCGGCATGTGGGATCTTCCTGGGCCAGGGATTGAACCCATGTCCCCTGCATTGGCAGGCAGATTCTTAACCACCGTGCCACCAGGGAAGTCCCTAGCTATCATTTTCTAAAGCGTTGGGACTGAGCCCCGTTTTTAAATGTATACATTTTTTCATTACACAAGTAATATATGCTCATTTTAGAAAATACAGAAAATTAAGGAAAGAAGAGAAAAACTGATATCACCCAGACAGTGCTACTGTTAACTTTTCAATGAATTTTCCTGTAATCCTGTATTTCCTGTACAAAGGATTTTGTTGCTCGCTAGTTGGCTGGTTTGTATAATATAAAATCATGCTTGTTTAGAATTTTACATCTTGCCTTTCTGACAACATTTTAACATAAGTATTTTCTATGTTATTGCATAGTCCTTATAATCATTGCAATGGTTGTATAACATTTCACTGAGATCATAGACTGTGGTTTACTTAACCGTTCCACTATTACTGAATATTTAGCTTGTTTTCTGTTTTTTGCTATTGTGTAGAATTGTTTCCTTGGAGTAAATTCCTGCAAGTGGTGTTACTGAGTCAAAGAACATGAATATTTTAAAAGACCTCACTAATTTGAAATGCAAATAACTAGGAGAAATAGATTGATAGGTTTGTTTGATTCCATGTTTCAATATTCAAATAATGAGACACTGCTTTAGGTAGGAGAATAGCAAAGACATCAATTGTAAGCCATTTTGAGTGAACTGATGTCTGCCTCATTGTAAAGATAGGACCTGAGGTCTCTGCTGTGTACCAGTGCCCTTTATGGCACCCATACCTTGTCAAGTGGCCATCATTTTTATGGGACATCAGTTCCCAAACTGGTTTGTTGACTCTTGTTAGCAACCTTTTGTCATTTTCACAAAGCACATTCTCAATTCCCCTGGTGCAAAACATCTACAATTGCTGCTCTGAAGATTCTTGATGGTATTTTTCTTTCACTACTTACATAAAATTGAATTTGCTTTCTTTTGCTTCTTAGGTGACAGAGCAAACTCACCAGGCACACTCAAGGGCAAATATGCTAACACAAATAAAGGGAGTTGGGCTGGGTTTCAGAAAGAGTATTTTAGAATGGGGGAAAAGGTTTTAGACCATCTTAAGAGGATTTTTTTAAAAGGATATTTAGACCATTTTCAGATCTCTTACCCACAACTTCCCTGGCCTAAATGCTCCCTCACAGGAAGGAGAATTCCACCAGAGACAGACAGGGCCATTTTGTGGCGGTGGGTACCATCCTAACCCTGCAGCCTCGGGTGTCCCCTTATATTATCATAGTAGCAGAACTAGGAGGCCAAAATGCCACTTTCTGTCTATGGCAAAAATGGGACTGTCCTCGTTCTATGCCTGCCCCAAGGCCCTGCTCATCTTTTGCCCTGGATATGCTGTGATGTTATGTCAGGGTCTGTACCAGCCAGCTGTGTCACATGAGCTTCCTTCTGAGAAACAGATGGGCAGGGGGAGGTCTGTTCCAGAGTTTAGAGAAGCTAGGGCTTGCAGGTAAAGTTAAAGCAATGGTCATCTTCAGTGAGGGGGCTTTTATGCAAGAAAAATAAGAGTGCCCTCTAAGGCAGCCAATAGGCAAGGATAGTTCAGCGCTGTTAAATTTTTTAATAAATTGCCAACCTTAAAAAATTGGGCAAATTCACATGAAAATTTAGGTTTCTTATTTCTCATTTAAAAAATCAAAAGGGTAACACTAGGCTTCATTTCCATTAAGTACTAGGCTGAGTGGTAACTCCACCCTCACACCATGAGACATTCTTTCCTGTTTACCATGGTTCCCATCTTTCCCTATTCATTTCTCACACCTTCCCACTTCAGTCACTCAGTTTCCTCTCCTGGCCAAGTAGGCACCTGAATTTGCAACCTTCGAGTTGCAAGAGTGTGGCTGGGAAGAATTGTGGGGTGCAGTATCCTATATCAAGCATGACAATACCTTGCCTTTCTCAAGGATTCCACAGTCTTTTCGTTAGGGGCCAATGTCACTGGATAGTCTAACTCGGGGTCCTCAACCCCCAGGCAGCGGACTGGTACCGGATGCTCTATATTGATGAAATTCAATGTTCATATGAAATGATTAAATATATCTGTTTCTCCCTTTATGAAAAGAATCATACTTCCTTTCATACCTCCAGGTCTGATATTGAGCCAGTCCATTTCAGAGACACCACAACTGAGGAAATACCAGGAAACAGGGACAAGAGGAGGGTGACAGTATATCTAGTACATATTAGCCTGTGATTCTTTTCAGCTAAATAGTAATTCTACCTCACTCTTTCCCTTCTGGGTTTCAGGGAAGAGAGATACATAAAAATGGCAAGAGGAGTTGAATGTACGTAATCCATTCCTTGTTATGGAAGCTGAACTGTGGTCTCTTCTCTTTATTGCTTGTGCCATGTGACTAAGCCTTCCTAACAATATAGTGAGGAACTGAGATGCAGATTATGACAAGAATATTACCAGCATGTGGACAGTCTTATATAGAACACTTTTAGGTTTTGTTTTATGAGAAAAGATAAGCATTGCACTAATAAATTAGTTTTTCACTTTGAACTCTTATTAATAGATAGTTAATATTATTTATTAATAGGAAAACCAGATAGGAGATTTAAAAAAAAAAACAGACTCAACAATATCCATTGAAATAATTCAGTTTGATATTAATGATAGGGGTCTCAATGAGGAGAGTGTTCCAGAACCTTCACTGATTTATTTATTTTACCAAGAAAAAGCACTGCATTGGATCAAAGTTAAGTTAATTACCAGAATGCATTTAGACATCCCTAAACAGAGGCTAAGGTCTTTATAAATATCTCTTGTGCTCTTGTCTGGAGATGAAACAGGAATATACCATTTAGAAAACCATGTAAATTATTCTCACCAAATCACCGAGCAAGTTTGAAATGACTTTACAGAAAAGTTTCTCCCTCAGGTGCCAAATGTGTCCTGGTGCCCACGGTGCTCTGTACGCCTGAGCAGCCCTCTGGGCACTCTCCCTGGCTTCATCTCTTTCTCAACCCCTACTTCAAAAGCGGATGATAAAGGCTATACTCCCAGGCATATTTTCTAGCTGCAACTATTAGCATTTTCTTCTCATTCTTTTTTTTGCAATGATAAAAAAAAAAAAGTAGAGCTCTTTTCCAAGTCGTTGCATTCCTTGTGGCTGCAGATGGGGCCACCTGCAAATCATTCTGCTCTCTCTCTGTCTCCAGAGGGAAGAAAGGCAGGCATTGTGTTTTCTGCCCCCGACTCCACTTCTCATCCTTGTGTCTCTCAAAGGACACCCCAGAAACACAATTGTCACATTTTAAGCAAGTGAGTGGAAAGTGAGAATTAGCAATTTCCAGCCTTTTTTTTTTTTCTAATCAAGGAGCATTCTGTTTTGCCAGCTCCCCTCTGGTGGAAAAGGTGCTTGGGTCTGACAAGAGTCTCTCCCTTTGTGGCACTGAGGCCCAGGGTGACACGAAGACAGACAGAGACGGACCAGAGCTGCCGTGTTCCTTCGTTAATTCAATGACCATGAAAAGTAAACTTTCCTGACACAGTTTTGTGGTTCACTGCTTTTATTCCCCTGTCCTCTCTGAGCACAGAACAACTTTTGACTTTACCTCAGTAATTAGCCAGCCTCAGACAGCTGAAATTTAAGTCCCTCTGAGAGGTGGTAAAAACAACTTAAAGAGCTATGACTAAAACCATTAGTCTACACCACCTTTTTAGAAGCTTCTGAAAACCTCTTTTTCGTTCAAAATTCTTCATCTTTGAATTTGAAGAAATCAGAGCCTGGGCAGAGTAATAAATACTTAATTCTCAATAGATGGTTCCTAATTTGCCCAGGCCAACTTGTACATAATCCAGACTGCAAAGAAAAATGAACCACCTGATCCATTTACTGTGCCTGTTAACAATCTAATTCCTAGAAACATCAGACGTTCAATACTTTATCTTAAGACCCTATTGCTCTCAGGCAAAATGCCAGTCACCCTATTAAAAATCCTGAAAAAAAAAGATTGGTGATTAAGACAAAAACCACACTCTGCATTAGGGACTAGCATCTGACTTTCCACTTGCCCCCCAGGTGAAGGCAATCCATCAACCATGCCTTAAATGAGCCCGTATAACACTGGTGAATTTCAAAATCACCAGCAAAGCCAGCTTTGGAAAGAACTTCTGGAGTAATCCATCCCCATGGATTTTGCCATTACTCCATTCTTCTTTCTCAAAAGCTCATCTCCTGGGTCTCTTTCCCTAAGTCAGCACTCAACACCCCAGGGCTCTCTGTCAATCCTTCATCTGGTTCTATCACCCCCTATCCAGACCTATTGCTTCTCCCTCCCGATTGCTGCCGAGCTCTCAGCCTCCACGCCTTCTCTTGAGACAGATCCAGGTTTCCTGCTACTCTCTTGGTACAAACTACAAATCTAAGACACCGACCCTAATTCAAGTTCTAGGAGAGCATCTGAGAGAATCTGTTGATCTTCTCTGTCTTCAAGAGTCTCCTAGAGACAATACCGTCTTTACCTAAATCCTAGAAATGAGTCTAATAGTAGAGATTCCTTACCAGCCCGATCACAAGAAGAAGGTGGCTGCCAATTTCTCCCATGTAGTGGGCTGGCCCTGGCCATAAATATATGTGTGGGAAACTGAATTGAAGTTAGTAAACCTAGTATTTACTCTGACCTAAAATTATTTACTGGGAGGTCTTGTTGATGCTTTTCTATCGTGCTTTATAAACACAATTCTCTAAACTTATTTGTGCTTTTCCTTTTTCAGCTTCAAAGCTATTCGCAACTGCACTCTCACTCCACACAAGTGTGTCATGATCAGTTGTGAGATGTCACAAGAAATTTGTTACCAGTAATAGCTTTTCTGAAGCCTGCAAAGCATTTGCTTTCTTTTTCTAAGAAGAGAGTTTTCCAGGCTATAGCAACCATCTCACAGTCTCGTTACAGCTAGAATAACACTGACAGCACCCTTGAGAGTGTGTTGCACATGTGAAAGTCATCTACCATGGATGATAAGGAAGAAAAAAAGTTGACAAACTCCATGCTACAGCATTGGATCCGGTAACTGAATATAATAAGGGAGATTATTGGATCATTATTCCAATGGACTCCTATTCAATTAAACCGTATTCGTAGAAGAGCAAGGCAGATAATTCACAGGAAGGAATAAGGCACCATGATGACTCTGTGACCTAGAGAACACGCCAGATCAAAAAGCCTAGCAGCTCCTCTGCTCTGGCTGAATGCTGTCACGAGACAAAGCAAAGCCAGTGATGCCAGCATTCCCAGTTTTTCCAAAGAAACCAGAAATGCAGATTTTAATGTGAAACCTCTCCATTTGTAAATGTAAGAATGTATGTAAAACATGAAACCTAATTTATAACTTGCTAAACTCTATCTGTGCCAGATAATACACAAGCAGCCAGGCTGGTCTACAGGTCACAGTTTGCAATTTCTGGATTAAACAAGATATTAACCATCAAGACTCAGCTGGACTCTATTTAGCATCCAAAGATGAGTGAGACCCAGTCCCTGACTGCAAGGAGCTGATAAGGAAGAGAAGTAAAGCACCAGCCCTGGATAAGAGTAGGCAAATGTCACCTTCCTCAGGAGAAGCAGAAAATACCATTCAGTCAGGAAGCAGAGGAACCCGAGTCAGAGAGAGCTTGAGTCTTATCCCAGTGTTGGTCCGCATCTTAGTCAGCTTCTTGGCAAGGGCTGTGAAAGTCTGGCCCCTGAGCCCTCGTATAGCAGAGGAACAGCCTTCTATAGATCCACCTCCACTGGTATTCGAGAGCAAACACAGGACTTCTTAATCAGGGCCCCCAGTCGCCTATTAGGTGACTTGCAGACACAGCCCCACATGCACAAGAGTTATGAGTGGATGACATATTTACACAGGGCAGGGAAAAAAAAAGGCCTCTTCCTCTAGGCAGTTGCAGCCCCATGACAGGATGTTCAGCTTGGCTAGCAGATTATGGGATGGATTTCATCCCCAGCCATGTCTTTGGCTGGGCATCCTTTAGCAGGACCCAAAATGCAGGGCATATTTACCAGGCAGCCCAGCTTCTCACCAACTTAGGTGTGCATCTCCAGATGTGCTTTTTTGGAACCTGGTAAAATGTAGACTGTGTTGAAAATTATTTTCCTGCAGCCTTTCTACCTGCCGTGTGGATGGAAATCAGGAGCCCTTGGGATGTGGAGCTATTTAAAAATAAATGTGGCATATGTAACCATAGCAAGCGATTATATCAATTCTAAATGGACTTTGCCCTAAGAAAAATAAAAAGCCAAGCTTTGGGGTTTTATTTCATTTACCAGAACCCAAGTGAATTGAGCGTGATTGAAGTGCCTGTGTTTGGCTGGGCTCCTCTATGTAATGCTGGCTTGTTGGACTGGTTTGAGTGGACCCAGCTGTAAAACTAAGAAGCCCCTCTGGACACAATCTCTTCCCAGATGCCAAAAATACCTCCTCTTTGAGAAGCTGGAGGAATAATTCTGCTCCAACAATAGGACATTCTTTCTTCTTGAAGGTTTTATTTTTGCAGGGAATAGAAATGGAGCAGGAGGTTATTCTCTGCCACAAGGCAATGCTCAAAGCAGGGACAAAGTCCTAACCTAGTTAGGAGACTGGGAATTTGATCCAGCATCCCAAAGAGAAAATTGTTCTATGTTTCTCTTTAGACACAGCAGCCTTGTCCTATCACGTGTGTGTGTGGGGTGGGCGCACACGCACTCACACATGCACATTTGTCCGTGTTGCCAGATGGGGACAAGAATCGCTAAGATTCTTGGAACCCAACTTTGTTTTTATTTCTGAAGGCATCTCACTCACAGAGTTTTTTCAAAAACCCCAGTGCTGAAATGTTTCACCAAGCTGTATTACAGCAACTTGGATTATGCTGCGGGCGGTATGTACATTCTCTTCCTACACATTGCTTTGTGGATTGTTGTGTAGCCATAACCTCTTTATGGAGACCTTACCCCCTCCTTTTTCTCTCAGGGTGTGCTCAGCGCTTCTCCCATACAACCTTTAGAACGAATGTCTCCCAGTTTTATTTTAGCTCACCACTTAGTTTGAAACTCTTGCTTCTTGATTCAATTTGAACAACTGTGAGAGTTTGGATTGAAACAAAACAAAAAAGCGTTACCTCTCTGTCTGATGTTGACTTTCAAATTGGAGAGAGGACTCCTGGGGTTAAACAGAAGATGTGTGGTATCTTCTTGTAAGGAGCATTTTTTTTCTTTCTTTCTTTTTAATAGAAAACTTCTGACTGAGACAAAGAGGCCAGGAGGGTCTGTTGAAAAATCAGAACATCTCATGTGGCTATTCCAATGGAAAATAAAAAGAAACACAAATCTTGTACAGCACCTCAGTCCCTATGCAGGAACCAAAACTGACTGAGTTAGGAGTGGTAATTTGCCTCACTGGGGATCTAAAGTAATTAAACGGTGTTGCAAACCCAAACTGTGAATGGATTTAAGTCATCACTAGGGATGTGCAGTCCTTCCTTGGGAAGAAAGTGAAAAATATGCATTCTGATGGCAAACAAGAAAGCTTTCCATTTGATTCTGTATTTCTTTATAGCATCTGCTTCTTGCTGTCTGTCACATTTGAGCTCATCTTCCTTATTCTAGCAATAAGAAAGCAATGTTATAGCTTGTTATGCCGAAGTTGTGAAGGAAGCACAGACCTAGCTGAAGAAAGCAAGTCGTTATTTAGCTTAATTATTTCCGAAACGTCATCTCTGATACCATCCAGTCTTTTGTAACTACGAGGAGAAAATTGAATAACCACCCATTTCCCTAGAACAGCTTTAAAAAGTTTGCAGTCAATTTTTTCGGATGGCCATGAAACATTCGATGATATGGGTAAGCTTGCAGGATGATAGGAGAGCCATTACATGTAATCAGGAAAAAAATATTATGGTGTATACAGGCAGATTGTTTCACATGGTTCAGTTAGTTTAGGTTAAGAAATGTTTTCTCTCAGGAAATGCCTTTAAACCAGGGCTACATTTTATTTAATGATGTGGAAAAATTCCACAAAATATCCTTATGAGAAATGTATTTAATTTTCTCTTTTTAAGCCAGTCAGCAAGTAAAGTGAGCTGCGTATTGCTCACATTACTAACACCGCCTGGAAGAGCACGTTGAAATATGCCTGGTCATGCACATCCGGAGGTAATGTTAGTTGGGAGCACTTGGTACGGTTGCTTAGCACTTTGTGGAAACTGATTGACTTCAGCTGCTGAAAATTTCTGTAGGGATGTGGACAGATGTTAAAACCCAGGGTAAACTCCCCTTGCCTCTTTCTGTCCTTAAGTAGAAAGGAATAAACAAACAGAAGTGCATCCTGGCATCACTAAGTAAGATCCTCACCTTCTCCTGGCTTTAATGACTATACTGAGGAAAGAGCATTTATGCCCTGATCTAAAAAGAGCAGTTATCAGCCTTGGCGTCCTCAGGGTGTGCAGGGGCAGGGGGGCTGAAAAACCTCAGGAAATATGGCTGAGCCCCCAGTGTGTATCTTCCTTCGCTCTCATTCTGCCTACTATACTAACGCAGTTGATCTTGTTCAGAGTTTAGTCACAAACAGGTCACACTCTGTCCTTCCTTGGGTCATTCGGTTTCTCTCTCTGACCTTTGGTGGAGATGGGCTTGTTCCACTCCGCTTTATAAACACTGCAAGGCAGTAATGACGTTCTCAGAATATGTGGGATTCAGTTATGAAAACCACTGGGTTGACAGTGATAAAACAGTGTGCTAAATTATCTCTCCCCCCTACATTTACAATTTGCAAACTAATTTTTACTCCTGGTAAAAAGTAAACTGGAAAGATAGGCTGATTTTTGATAGAGGTAACTGATAGAAAATTCTTGTGCAAAATGAAATGTATCTGATTTAGTTAAGATTTCCTCTCTTATTTGACCTTCACTCTTGCTTCTAGCTCAAGGCTACTTGCCTGAACACTACAAAGAGAATGTGTGCTTTTTAGAAGTCAGATATGCAAAGGAAGAATTGTATTGGCAGGGCTGCTTAGGCATTTTAACTCTATTAAGGCGTTCACAGGATAGTGTTTTTTATAGGATCAACCTCTACAAATTTTAAATACGTACACTGAGACTGAAGTCCATACATGATCAGCAAATTAATAGAAAATCTATGTACTAACAAGGGTATGAGCATAATGAAATGATAGTCTTTGACCCTGGTAAAGATGTTAATCGTAATTATTTATTTTCCTGCCAAGGTTAATTGTTGGGAGTTTTCAATGTGCTAATTGCTATTAAGGAGGATGTCAGCTGTCAGTTAAAATGAAGTATTGTTGCTACATAGGAAGAGCTTCTGCCCTCCAGACTGTTGATTGACATTAGGCCATGGGTAAACTTCGGGGTATGGGACTGGTGCAGACGGTCCCTTGAAGCCAAGTGTCTGACTTAATCTAATGGGAGCAAAAAGGAACCAGTGTCCTGCAACACAGTATATCATCTCTTTGACCCAGAGACAGATGGTATCTCATGCATAATAGAGGTTATTCTACACAGAGCTTTCAGTTCCCTGGGAAATATACTAGTCTTCCTAAGGACCAAGAGCTTCTCTTAAAGAAAAATCTTGCAAGAGAAATAAAGATCTCCCATAAATGATCAAATATTTGGTCCCCCTCACCAGGTGTCCTGTTTCATTAGTAGCTAACATCTGCTAATACTAAAATAAGCTGGCCCTTGACCCCATAGTACAATAACCAATGGGTATGTGTGATACTACTGAGCAAGGGAAATAAATGTAATCTCTTTTGTAGGTAATCAACTGATGTCCTATTGCTTTTGATAGCTTTATATTACCTACTTGATAGAATATTTTTATACTTGTGGAGACAAATATAACTAATGATTGTAAAATATATACCTCCATGATTTTCCCACTATAATCTTTGACACAATATTCTATACTTTAGCTCTATATAGAGTGAAAACTTAATTCATATTTTTACTAATTCTCCTGGTTATTAATTTCGTACAGCACCCCTTTTTTCCCCTTAGCACATAGGTTAAAATGGGGGGTTGCTCAGATTACACTGAGGGCTTAAATAGCTCAACAAAGTCTCTAATAATTTTTCTGTATTCTAGAATAAAATAATGTTAGACTGTTCAATTTCATACCATGTATTGGACCGTCCGTCTTGCACTCTCTATTTGGAGTCTTAATCCAGAGTGGTCACCTTAACTCTTATTATGCTTGGCTATCCTAAATCTTTTTGAGTGGAGCTACCAGAATTAATTGCACTCTTTAAGATAAATATTTTAAGAAATGTCTTAATATTGGTATATTATAGTTCTTTGTTTCAACCATCTTTCCTGATTATGGAAATGATACATATTCAAGAGACAAAATTTGGGGAAAAAAACAGAAAAATATAAATCACTTTTAGAAATTAATGTTGGATTATTTTTCTCCCCATTTTGTTTTCCTTCCCCAGAAAGAATTTAAATTGAATATTGATTTTATTTTTTACTTCAGAATATATCATGATTATAACAGCATAGTGATTCAATTAATCTTTGAAGAAAGTGTTTTAGAATTCAAGAGGTTCAGAGTTTTTAAATTTCTTGTATCTCTGGAGGACAAAACACCTTTCTAATTTCCAGAAATAATTCCTCTGCACTAATAGATGATGGGACCCAATTCTCAAACCTTTATTCCAGACAAAAATCCCAGTGGAGCCTGATGTTTAGGTAAGTATGTAACATTGAGGCTGTATTTTACGTTCTGACCAATACCGTGGCCATTCACATGTGAGTCCTCCTGGGACCCCACAATGAATACCGTCTGGCTTTGGAGAGTTGAAACACTTACATGTCTTAAGTGCTACGTAATGACTTCCTGGAAGAGACTTTAGTCTCCATCAACATTTTGCTAAAAATGATTGCAGGAGAAATTTTTGTTTTACCTTAAACTTCTTTTGTTGAAACTGCATGTCTTAAATTCTCTATTCTTTGTTAAATTTATCTTTAGCAACAGATTTTTTCATCCAGCTTCTAAACTACAATATGTAGTTTTCATAAAGGTTCTCAGCAATCTCTCTTTTGTACTGTATATTTATCTACCCCATCCCATTGGAATTTAATGTATGTATTTAACACCTCAATGGCTATAGCCAGGTAGATTTTTATTTTTTAGATTATATTTTACTTTAAAGAGTTTCTGTTTTCTTTCTGAAGAAGTCATTTCTCTGCTTCATCACAAAGGGATTGCTCTTTCTTGCCCTTATGCTTTACTTCTCAAAAGCAAAGTGACCCTCAGTGCCTTTAACTCAACATGCTTATACAGCCTCAAGGCGGATTCTAGGCTGCTGTCTGTGGGTTGGGCGGCAGGGTGTGTGTGTGTGTGTGTGTGTGTGTGTTGGGATTTTGGGTTTTGGCTTTGGTTTTTATCTGTTCTCTGTACTAAATTTGTCCACGGAACTGTTGCTGCTGCTACTTACTGGGGCAAGAATTATAGATTTGTAGACTCGCACTCAGTATTGAAAGGCTTCTCTTAGGTTTATTTCACATAGTGGTTCTTAACCTCCTGTATCTTATTTCTGACCCATGTGACTAAATCGTAAACTCCTTTAAGGCAGGGAATGTAGCTTATCACTACTAATATATGTATCCCTGATGCTAGCACAGTGCCCGATGTATGAATTACTTGGTAAATATTGAATGAAAGGATGAATGAATGTCCCTGCATCTTACCCGATTCAAAATGCTCACTTTTTCTCAAGACTGACTTTTATTAGTTTGTGAAAATGTAAATATCATCTATAGACAGTTTTAAAGATATTATAATTGTGGAAGTATTTGTGGGAGTGAGTTCTCATGCTCTTACTAAAGCAAAAACAACCTTTAGAAGTAGTCACGATGCTGTTGCGAGTGGAAATAGAGATGGTGGAGAATTAATCCTTTGTAGTTGTTCTGAAGTCCCGTGTCTGCCTATCGCTGAAACCATCAATCTGGTGCCATTGCCCTCCTGCCACTGCTTCCTCTCTGATTTCCTGCCTACCTGAACATCTCTGCTCAGACAACAACTCGGAGGGTACACACCATCCCTCAAAGCCATTCTTCCATCAGTAGCTCTATCAGTAACAAGAATAACAACAACTATAACCCTTGGCACGTGCCAGACACTGTGTAAGCATTTTAGAACTATTAACTCTTTAATCTCCCAACAATACTCTTAGAAGATACTATTCTTAAAGCCATTGTGCTGATTAGAGAACTGAGGTACCAAGAGGGTAAATCAATCAGAAGGTTACTACAGGACCTTCAAACCTAAGCAGCTTTGCTCCAAACCCCATGCTCCTAACTCCTCAAGCTGTTCTACCTTCCAGAAAATTCCTTATTATATTTCTTGCTCTAAAATCTTTTCCCTGTAACATCTACCCATCCATACAAGTTTCATCCCCTTTCACATGACAGACTTTTAAATATTCAGTGTCACATCCCCCTGAATTGTCTGGTTTTGAGGCTCAGCTGCATTGTTTTTTTTCTATTAGATCACACACTGTGTAAGGGCTCTTTGATGCCCTGAATCCTACACCCTCCCCCCATTTTAATATCTTTATCATAAACTGAACCTAGTTTGGTAGAGGAATGGATTAGACTATAGGAGCCTCGTATTTTGGTGATAATGTCGCCCTTAGAATCTCCTGGAACTGCATCACTTTATCTCTTCTTTGGCTAAGTTTGATTTGAATGCCTTCTAAAACTCTGAAGTATCTCGCAAGTATATTCTAGTTTGGCCCTGTCTCTACCATTGTGTATAATTCTCCCTATTTAAACTTTCTTACCTGATGTAAACACCTCTCTAGATTATGATCAGTCATCTAACAAGCTCAGTTTCCCTCTCATCATGGCCTTTGTCATGGGCCCCACAGGTCACGCTATGTCCTCCTTGCTACAGATTAATTTGATCCTCTGATCCCTGCTCATCCCTTTTGTGTTCCTCTTGTGGGCAGAGGAACAGCCCAGCTCTTCTCCGCCAATCTCAGGGAGGCTTGGGGTAGTAAATTGGCACTCACCTTGCAGACATATCAACTATGCTATTCCTACACCATGGTGGCACAGAGATATACGCAAGACCCCCGTAATCTCAAGGTTTGGGGGGAAGGAGGAGAGTTAAAAGCAGCTCATTCTCACAAAGTAATAGGCATCCTAAATTCAAATGCCATAAAACCCTACATCTGGGAGGGGAGGGTGTGGAGGGACTACAATTCCTGATTAATTTGGGGATGTTGCATTAGATTGTGTTGTTGAAATGTCGCAGAACTGTAGAAGAGATAAATTTTAAATGAAAAAGTGTCACAAGTTTCTAGGAGAGGCTGTGATGTCACTAGGGTCACCACCAGACCAGGAGCTATTGTGGGGAATTTGATACATTATCATCGTTTATGCTTGCTTATTTTATCTTCCAGTAATAACTGGGCTGGCTTAGGAGGGGAAAATGATGAACTGATGTAAATCAGTTCCACAAGGCAGCCAAGACTGGGGAGAAAGGCACGGCAGTCATTTTCTTTTTTGTGTGTCACCAGGGTGAGTGGACAGAGGAGGCCCTGGGACTCAAACGAGCATGAGTCTGCTTTGTTGAAAAGAACCCAGCCTTGAAATTTTCCAAAATTTTTATACGTTGAAGATTAAACAGGAAGGAGCTGTCTACCAAGAAAGTGAGAAAGATGTGAAGACTGTGTGATGTGAACAGTCCCTTATTCCCAATATAACTAGTCCCCTCTGACAGGGAAAGCCTGCCCTTAGAAGCTGATTCTGGGGGCTAGTGTGGCACCTCTTCTCTGCATTCTCAGTGGTTCTCAAAGTGTGGTCCCTGGAGCAGCAGCATTGACATCACCTGGGATCTTATTAGAAATTCAAATTATCAGGCCCACCCATACCTACTGTATCAGAAACTCTGGGGGTGGAGCCCAGCAATCTGTTTTAACAAGCTGTCCAGGGGATGCTGGTGTGCACTACTGTTGAAAACTAGTAGTTTATATCAGGGAGAAGTACAGAAATCGTCCTTCCCTAACCCAACACTGTATTCCAACAGGCTGATATTTGGTGAAAAAGCCAAACTGTAACCCCCAACCTAGGGTCAAAAAACAAAAAAAACAAAACAAAAAAAACCCCCACAAAACATGGCCTGAAATTCCCTAAATACTCCTTGAAACTTCTGGCCTATCATTTTGTTCCTTTTGCCTTTCTTTTACCTCCCTTGTTCACATGGAAAACTCCTGTTCACCCTTTAAAGTCTTGTCCCACTGGTATTTCCTTTGTGAAAACTTTGCTGCGTCCTCTTCTTCCCACTCCAAAAGCCCGAACAGAGTTATGTGTACCCTCCTCTCTATGAATTTTGCCCTTAGTCCTTTTGAGATCCACAAACATCGCTCTACATTGTTCCTCCTTGGCCTTCCTTGCCCGCCTCCTTTTCCTCAGCCAAACCCTAAAGAGTGAGTAACCCCAGGGCTCTTTCATTTATGTTCTCCCCCTGGACCATCTCATCCATTGGCATGGCTTCAACTGCCATCATTTAGCTGATGATTTCAAAATCCATATCTCCAACCTAGACTTCTTCTCTGAGCTCCAGACCCTTATTACTAATGCCACCTGGACATCTTCATCTCAGAGAACCACAGAGAACCTCAAAGTCAGCATGTCTGATATGGAATGAAATACCTTTTCTCACCCACCACCTTCAACCCCTCATTTGCTTCATCTCCATTTCCTCCAGAGGGTGTCAGGCCATTCTTTCTGTGAACAATACCAGAAACCTGGGTGCCCTTTTGGACTCCTTCCTGGCCCTCTCCCCCATTACCTAACTATCGCCTACTGTAATTCTATAGACCTCACCCTGTTAAATATCTCACATGTGCAACTGGAATAGTTTCCTATCTGGTCTCCTAGACTGCAGTTAGTTCCTCTCCCTCTGCCTACAATTCACCCTGTACACGTCAGGCAGAGAGGTCGTTCTGAAATGTAAATCGGTTGATAGCACTGCCCTGCTTAAAACCTTCCTGGCTCTTCTATTCTATACTCCACAGGAGAGGACCAGACTCACTCATCTGGGTCTTGGTCAGACCCAGATCAACCCATCAACTGCCCATTCAACCTTAACTTCTTTTTCTAACATTTTATTAGAAAACTGCTCAAAAATCCAGAAGAGTTGAGAGAATTTTACAGGGAACACCCACATACCCTCCACCTAGACTGTGCCATTAACATTTTACTATACCTATTTCATCACATATCAATCACATGATTTATCACATATCACCTAACAGTCCATCTATCCATCCCTCAATGCATCTATCGATCCATCTTATTTTTTGAGGCATTTCAAAGCCAGTTCAAATGTCAGTACACTTTCCCCCAAGCATTTCAGTATGCATATTATTAATTAGGGTTCAATATTTGTTTATGGTCTTGTTTTTATTTGAGGTAAAATTTATATGTAATGAAATGCACAAATCTTAAAGAAACATTCCATGAGTTTTGACACTTGTATAACCCAAACCCCTATATAGAACATCACCAACACTCCAGAAAGCTCCCACATGCTCCTTCCCAGTCAATTATTCGCCCCCCTCAGGCACTCACAGTTCTGACATTTTCTGCCGTAAATTACTTTTGCCTGTTCTAAAATTTCCTTTCCCCCCTCAGTATTGTTTTTGAGATTTGTTCATATTGTTGTCTGTAATCAGTATGGCTTTTCCCCGTTTTATCGCAGTATTCCATTGCATTAATAGAGCAGAATTTGTTTCTACATTATCCTGTTGATGTACTATCTTTAGATTTTAGCTATAATGAATAAATCTGCTATGAACATTATTGTACAAGCCTTTGTAGACACATGTTTTAATTTATCCTGGATAAATACCTAGGAGTAGAGTTTCTGGGTCATAAAGTAGATTGTACTAACTTTAGATTGTACTACTTTTCACTCCTACCAATAATTTTTTCAAGTTTTAATCACTCTACATCCTCATCAAATTTCGATGTTGTCAGTTTTTTTTTATTTTAGCCTTCCTCGTGGATACATACTGGTATTCATTGTAGTTTTAATTTACATTTCCCTGACGACTAATGTTGTTAAACATCTTCTTGTATACTTGTCCATTCATACATCTTCTTTTGGAAAGCATCTTCAAATCTTTTGCCCCCTTTATTTCTGAGTTATTTGACTTTATATTACTGAGTTGTAAAAGTTCTTTATTTTTTTTTTTAATGATTGCTCTTATTTACTTATTTATTTAGTTCTGGTTGCGTTGGGTCTTCGTTGCTGTGCGCAGGCTTTCTTTAGTTGTGTCGAGCGGAGGCTACTCTTTGTTGCAGTGTGCGGGCTTCTCATTGTGGTGGTTTCTCTCGTTGCGGAGCACGGGCTCTAGGCACACGGGCTTGACCAGTTGTGGCATGTGGACTCAGTCGTTGTGGCGCACGGGTTCTAGAGCATAGGCTCAGTAGTTGTGGCACACGGGCTTAGTTGCTCCCCAGCATGAGGGATCTTCCCAGACCAGGGATCGAACCTATGTCCCCTGCATTGGCAGGCAGATTCTGAACCACTGCGCCACCAGGGAAGTCCCTGAGTTGTAAAAGTTCTTTAGATCCTGGATACCAGTCTTTTGTCGGATATCTATTTTACAAATATTTTCTCCCAGTCTTCATTTTGCCTATTCATTTTCTTAGTAGTGTCTTTTGATGAAAGAAGCTTTTCATTTAATGAAGACTAATTTATCAAAACATTTTTTATGGTTAGTGTTTCTTTGTCCCATTACACACACAAAAAAAACCTTAGCCTACCCCCAAATCATGAAGACATTCTTTTATGTTTTCTACTAAAATTTTATGGTGTTAGCTTTCATGTTTAGGTCTATTATCCATCTTGAATTAATGTATGTGTATATGTGAGGTAGAGGCCAAAGTTCACTTTTTTCAATATGGATATCCAATTTATTGATACTTATTTCCTTTTATTCATTGTACAACTTATTGACAAAAATTTCTTTTTCCTATTGGATTACTTTGGCACCTTTGCCGAAAATCAAATGACCACCCGAGTGGGAGTCTCTTGCTCTGTATTCTGTTCCATTGCTCTGTGAATCCACAATCACACTGCTTTGATTACTGTAGCTTCCCAGAATACTGAAATCAGGTAGTGTAAGTTCTCCAACTTTGTTATTCTTTTTCAAGATTGCTCCAAATATTTGAAGTCTTTTACATTTTCATATAAATATTAGGATTGGCTTGTCAATTTCAAGAACTGCTGCTCATTGCACCTTAACTTTTGATGTGCTACGTTCTACCCCCACTGTACCTGCAGACTCAGGGACAGTGAAGAAACTGCTCTCGGGCTTCCCTGGTGGTGCAGTGGTTGAGAGTCCGCCTGCCAGTTCAGGCGACACGGGTTCGTGCCCCAGTCCAGGAGGATCCCACATGCCACGGAGCGGCTGGGCCCGTGAGCCATGGCCGCTGAGCCTGTGCGTCCGGAGCCTGTGCTCCGCAACGGGGAGAGGCCACAACAGTGAGAGGCCCGCGTACCGCAAAAAGAAACAAACAAACAAACTGCTCTCTTTCATAAACTCTTAGCTATATAGGGATTTAGCCAAAGGACAGATTTTTTTAATAGCATATTTAAGGTTTGTTCTTAATTCTAGGTAAAAAAATTCCTCTTTCCATCTGACAGAAGTCATATGACCCCATTTCAATTTTACAGTGAATATTCTTCTACAAGGACAGATAGGAATGCACCTAAATGATTTACTATAATATAACTTTCCCCTAGAAGGAGAGGATTCTCTCATTTCATCATCCGACAATTGTTTCTTCTTGGGAGTCTCTTTTAACAAGCATCTATAGATAGACAATCTAGTTGATTTGCCTCTTCATTCTCTCCTTCCTCCTCTTCTTCATCATTATCAACACCATAGCTGACATTTATTGAGCCCTTAATCCTTGCCCCTGACTCTATGCTAAGAAATTTATTCATATCTCATTTAAACCTCACATTAGCCCTGTTTGGTCAGCTTTTACAGATGAGCAAACTAAAGCTCAGTGAGGTAAAGGACATTTTCAAGGTCCAACAGAGAGTAAGTGGTGACACTGGGGCTCAAACTCAAGTGGTTCTTACTCTAAAGGCTGACACTTTAGGCATCTTCTATAAAAGGATGTCTTATTAAACCTGTGCAGTAGTATTTCCTTTGTTCATCTTGGGATCATTTAAAACTTTTATCATTATTGTTGCTGTTTCTGTAATAAAGTATCAGACATACCCTGAAATCATCTTCATATACTCCTCCAACTTCTGCAATTATGCAGTTCTTAAGACACCTGGAAAGCACAGTTGGTTCAGTTGGTTTTTGCATTACATGGGGGTTTTTTTTCCTCTTTTTTTTTTTTTTTTTTGAGGTACATGGGCCTCTCACTGCTGTGGCCTCTCCCGTTGCAGAGCACAGGCTCCGGACGCACAGGCTCAGCGGCCATGGCTCACGGGCCCAGCCGCTCCACGGCATGTGGGATCTTCCTGGACCAGGGCACGAACCTGTGTTCCCTGCATTGGCAGGAGGACTCTCAACCACTGTGCCACCAGGGAAGCCCTACATAGGGTTTTATAGCCAAAGTAATTTAACCTTCCCCTTTTCTCTTCACAGTGGCGAACTACTTTCATAGTGTCTAAGGATTCCTTTATACATCATGCATGTCTCATTCCAGTCCTAAGCTATCTTTATGTATAACTCAAAGTAAAGATTGTCGTGCCCCACTGATCTCTATCATCCAAACATGTTGCCGAATTCCAATTATGATGACTCTTTCTGACTCAGCCATATAAATTCAACTGTGCAGTTTGGATTTTTAAATTTCACTATTAGCATAGAGAGAGTCATTAATATATTTTTGCATTAAGCTATATATAATGCTTTGTACTGAACTCTTTATTTTGCTAAGAATGGAGCATATGTCTCATTATCCTTGCTCCTGAGTATCCAAACTTTCCTTAAAAAAAGGGAATACATATGTATACACACACGCACACACACACGCACACGCACACGCACACACACACACACACACTCTACTACAACTACATAGGTAACTTTAGCATTCTGTGCTTCTTAATTGACTCTCAAATGGGGAATTGAAAGCTTACCAGTTGTCTATATTGATACACAGTAACTACTGCCCAGATCAGAATGGTGATCTCTTCCCTTGATAGAAACAGAGAAGAGTTAAAGGATTCACACCCTGGAATCCTTGAGAAAATGGCTTTTTGTGAAGGTAAGTGGCAGAGGAAGAAAGAAACAATGACCCAGAGGAAAATATGCTTTCTATAATAACCACTGGCTAAAAAGAGACCCTCTATCACAAGTTCATCAGATGATGAGAAATACATTATAGCTCAAATTGATCACGCATACTTTAGTGGGTATAAATACTGTTTTGAAGATATAAAATTAACTACAGGAATTTTCTTTCTGGTATCCATTCATCTTATTAAACAGACACCATATTTGTAAGCTTAATGGTTTTGGTAGAAAGCATAGCAAAAAAAAAAAAGCTTGGTACATTCTCTGTTTAATTTTATAAAGCTCACATAATAATGGTGACAGGTGGAGCCATGTGGGGGTAAAGGCAAATTGGTCTTCTGTCCCAGACGTCAAAGACGTGCTGCAGACATCAGGGAAATGTCTCGTGGTTGGGAAAGGTAAAGAAACTCAGCAGGCTGGTCTTTGATACCTAGGGCTTTCATTTTTAATTAAAGAACATAACTCTGGTGAAAAGTCGTCGCATCATCTGTTTCATATAGGGCTTGGATGATTGCTCTGTAAAGGAGATAATGATTGGGAATATGCCTAATGCAGTACCTAGAAGGTGCTACATATCTAATACAATTTTAAAAAATAACATTTAGTGATCATCATCTCAGAGAATACTCTCATCTCTGTGAAGGAGGCACAGCTATTATCCCCACTTTGCAGATGAGAAAACTGATTCTTAGAGCAGTCAAATAACTTTCCCAGAGTCACAATGCTAGGGAGTGGGTGATCCATGAGAAGTAAAAAGAATGTCATTTCAAAGACTGCATCTACCCACAGGGCCATATTCTCAGAACCTTTCTCCCTTCCTTGGGTATAGATTAGATTCCTAACTTAGGTTTTCTGAAAGAGCTTTCTCATACACTGTGTGATAGAATCATTTCTTTCTCTACATGTATGACCTCATGGGAATAAAAACCCTATCTCCAGTATCTTTTCTTTCAGCCAAGGTACCACCCTGACCCCAGTGAAGAAAGATGTCCTCCCTTTCTTTGACAACATATTATCACACCCTACAATTTTATCAACTTTAGAGTCTGGAGACTTATCCCACTGTCTCTTTGTAATCTCTCATGCAACAGCCCAAAGCATTTGTCCTCCTCTGAGTAGGAACACGAAAAAGCTGCTCACTGTCTCTCGTATAATAGTTTTTTTAGACACTCAGAGACTAATAACTAATACTTCCTGCCCCTACCTTTTCTCCTCTGAATCAAATAATTCACCCTCCTCCTTCTCTTTGTCCTCCTCCTCCTTCTTCTTCATATATAAATTATTTCCACAAAGGGCCTATTTCCACAATTGCTAATCATTTTAGTTCCTGTCCTCCAGACTCTTTCAGCATCTGGATGTTCAGTGGGTGTCACGAAGACATTGCCATACAGTACTGAGATAATGGCATCTGGGAAAAATTTTAAACATGTCCACAGGAATATTTTCTGTTGTTTTACAAATTACAGGCAAAACATTAAAGAAAATTATGGTTTTCCCAGTTCTCAGATGGTGTTTTGTCTAAACTAATGCAAGACAAGAAAGGTGGATTGGTTTGGGGTTTTTTTTTGTTTTTTTTTTAATTTAATTTTTTTTTTTCCCGGTACGCGGGCCTCTCACTGTTGTGGCCTCTCCTGTTGTGGAGCACAGGCTCTGGACGCGCAGGCTCAGCGGCCATGGCTCATGGGCCCAGTCACTCCGCGGCACGTGGGATCTTCCCAGACAGGGGCACGAACCCATGTCCCCTGCATCGGCAGGCTGACTCTCAACCACTGCGCTACCAGGGAAGCCCTGGATTGGTTTTATATTGTTTTCCTTGTGTAAGAAAGATGTAGTCATTTTAGAAAGAAGTTATGCTCTCTAAATTTAGTGATTATCCATATTCGTATATTTGAATGTATAACATGAGGGATGCCAACAGACTATAGAAATTTAGAGGAAAAGAAGTCACTCATCTAACAGAATCAGGCAAGTCTTCACAGAAGAGGTAGCATTTGTGATAGATTTTACAGCATAAGTACTATGACAAAGAACTGGGAAGGAGGAGAAGTTCAAAGTGGAAAAACACCATAATCAAAAGCCTGAAGAAATAAAAAACATTTTGTTTGCAGGAGAGGGAAATGGTTCCATTCTGTGTCATGCACTTTGGTTGGTGTGTCAAGAAACATTAGGCAATAAGGCTGGAGATGGATATTGGGGCCAGATTATTTAAGAGATTTAAGCAAAGCTGAATTTCCTTTACAAAAGTAATTCTGACAATGGAATATACAATGAGATTTTCAGCAGGGAGATCAGTTTTGAAGCTGATGCGATTACAACAGTCGAGACTGATCTGGATTGAGGACTTATGTGCCCAGTGGAGAGTCAAGACTATAAAGTGTAATGTGAAAAGTCTATGGTTCCAAGAAGAAGAAAAATAAGAAAAAGCTTTTGAATTTGATGGTTAGGAGATCATTGACTAACTCTGAATGGAAAGTTATCAGGAGAATGGAGAAAAGCGAGCTGAGATTGGTCAACAGGAGTGAAGCAAAGGAAAACAACATGATGGCGACTTGAGCATCTAGGGGTGTTTTCTTGTTGGTTGGTTTGTAGGATGTGGGACTAAAACTTTTGTTTTTTAGGCCAATGTCAGGGGGCTGGTGGAGAGAGACACGTTAAGGAGGCAAAAGAAATGAAAGTCCCAAAGAGGATAAGAAAAGATGACAAAGTTGGAGGCATGGTCTTGGCAAGCATAAGAGGTATGTTTTCTGAGATAGTAACAGGGAGAAAGTAAAAGAATCAAATTATGGGAGATTTTGAGATCAAGAGGCGGGAAGTTGAGGGAGCTCATGTTGTCTGACATTAGTTCTTTCGTTAAATGGATGAGGGGTCATCTATGAGTAGTGATGGGAAGAAACGGTGCCTGGATTTTAAGGGGTAAAGAAGAGTTAGTGTAAGCTCCATGGAGAAGCAATAAAGAGCAGTTAAGAAATCAGTTACCAAGCAGCAGTGAGTGCCCAACGAGGAAAGGTGAATAGCTCATATACAGAATGAGCATCTGTAGGATATTGAATGCAATGACAGCAGGACATCTGATAAGTACTTCATTTGCCTTGTTGATGATTTCATCTCTCAGACGTAGAGGAATTGATCAGGAAATTAGCAATTTGTTCTTAATTCTGATGAACAAGAAGGAAAAATGCTAGGAATAATGGGAACAGTGATTATTTCACTTAAAAGTAGGTAACATAGTTGGACAGATAGTCTAGATACTAGGCAAGTTAATGTCTGAAAAGTCCCATGAGCTCAGCAATGTGTGAATACAAGAAGGCGTGAGTGGCACATAACCATGCTAAATATAAAGAGAAGCATAAATCAATTTTAAAACTGACACAAAGACCTAACTAAGAATAAATTTTGGAAGACATGAATTAAGAGGAACATGAGTGAAAATTATTTACGGAAATTGACAATATATTCCTTATATGTCAATGCTGGGATGTGACCAGTGTGAGCTTGGACTGCGTTACTAAAAGTACAACCACCCAATTGGACTGAGTTTTGGTTGCCATGTCCAAAAAGATGTCAAATATTAACTCTACTGTTGTCTTGGATTTTTGCAGTAGACCCCAAAGGACATGAATAGTACAAGAGTGATCAAAGTCCTCCCATGTCCCAAAGGGGTGTGCTAGATCAATTTCATGGAACATGTTAACAGATCATAAGTCCAGTTTGGTCAGCAAGAGCTCATCACCCACTTCAGTAGGAGGTAAAGAGAGGAGCATACTCTTCTCATTAAGCCAAGAGAGGGAGGCTTCAAGAGAACATCCTGAGAGCTTGGCACTTACTTCCTGAAGTTTGGGGCACAGAGACATTCACATCTACATGTCCCCATAAGTCTAAGATGGACAATCTAGGTGCAGGGACCCCTGAGGAGTACAGCAATGAGAAGATAATGTTGGGAGGGAAATGTGCTGCCCTTAGCTACAGGGAAAGGGTAGTTTCCCGGGGTTGGTTTGTGGGCTTAGCTCAGCAGGAGAACACAGGCCCGGAGGTGCAATGTGCCCAGGAACCCAGGGTGTGAACAAAGTTGTAAGTGACCAGCCAGAGGGGAGGAACCATTGTTTAGATCGATGTTTCTCAAACTCTAGCCTGCATTAGAATCACACAGAGGGCTTGTTAAAACACAGATTCCTGGGCCATACTCCTAGGGTTTCTGATTCCTTAGGATGGAAGGGCTCCAAAATGTGTATTTCTAACAAACTCCCAGGTGGTAATAATTTTTTCATTTGTGGACCACACTTTGAGAAGCAGTGGCTTAGATGTCACCAGCAGAGCATCTCTGAGGAACAGGAGAAGTGCTACATAAGAGAATCAGCTTTGCATATGTCTTATGCCTAGAGGACATCAACAGACCTAACTGTACCAGCCAGTTTCCCCTAGTCTCTTCTACCCCAGCCCAGCCCTGGCGTGGTTGGGAACAGCAGCTGGTGAGAAGAAGAGGAAGAGCTATGAAACAGTAAAGCAGGCAACCACACTGCTCCCAACTCCAGGCTTCAAAGACTGGGTCAGATCTGAGCAGGAGTGGGGGGTAAGCCCTAAACTGGACATGTATTTGGAATTTTGACTAAACTGGGGTGGATTAGACTGGGACAGAGTTATTAGATTTTTAGTGCCCAAACAAAGGGACTAATAATATTTCCCATAGTGGAAAATCTATGGGGTCTGTTTCAAATTTTGTACACAGATGGAAAAAGAACTGGTTTGAAAAGAATGGATACAAGAATAAAGTTGATTGAGCCCAGCTTGTTTAATCAGCCAATTACACATTTCTCAAGAATGGTATTTTTCAAATTCCTAGCAAGTCCAGAGAAGTACAGCCAGGACAACAGGGCCCTAGAAACCTCACCAGAGAAGCACCCATGCAAGAAAATAGGGAGCTTCAGCATGGAGAAGATTGAGGAGACATAATGACACACTTAAAGTACTAAAGGGCCACCTTGTCAAGGAAGGATTTGCCTTCTATGTGGCGGCAGGGGCCACAGTGAGTTTAAGTTAGTGGAAGTTAAGGGAGGAGTCTGCTTAGGCTCCATATAAGGAAGATACAACAACTAAAGCCATGTTATTGACACCAAGGGATGGCCACTTGCCTGGAATGTTGAAGAGAGTTTTCCACACGGTGGAGGGGAGGTTTTGGATACTCCCTAAGCACATCAGCTCTACAGCAACATTTCATAGCCGGCATGGCGAAAGGTGGGTTCTCCAGGCTGGGGCCATCAGGACTGGCCTGGCTCCCCGCCCCTGCTTTCCTCTGTGTATGTCAGCCGAGACCACCAGCCTGTACTGCAGCTCAGCCCGCCCTGGGCTCCAGGACTACTGCTGAGGCAACCGGAGGGCAATGCAGGGTTCTGGTGAGGGCAATTGCACACTCATGGTTTTTGGTTAGTTGAAATTTGGTAAATTGGCCTATGCAATCAGGCCTTTCTACAATAAAGCTACAAACAACTCAGGATGACTGGAACCCGCCTGGTGCCCAAGAGTCTTTCTTTCTCTTGACGGTGCCTTCTCTGCTGTCCTCGGTCACGCACCACAGCAAGAGCACTGTTGAAGCGACTGACCAGGGGCTCGTGATGAGAAACCAGGGAAGTCAGAGACAGGGTGAGATACGTGGAGTGTCAAAACACAGACAGGGGGCTTCCCTGGTGGCGCAGTGGTTGAGAGTCCGCCTGCCGATGCAGGGGACACGGGTTCGTGCCCCGGTCCGGGAAGATCCCACATGCCGCGGAGCGGCTGGGCCCGTGAGCCGTGGCCGCTGAGCCTGCGCGTCCGGATCCTGTGCTCTGCAACGGGAGAGGCCACAACAGTGAGAGGCCCGCGTACCGCAAAAACAAACAAACAAACAAAACAAAAACACACAGACAGAGCCACTAGAAAGATGATGAGCATTTACAACGATGGAGGTGGAAGGAGGAGAAGGGTAATATGATACTGTGCCTGACTGTAAAATGCGGAAGTTTGTTTGTTAGGCCTTGTTTGTTCAATCACGGACAAGAATGGTGATTAGTCATGCTAATCAAAATTTTGAGCAGACAGAAAGGTGTTGTGTCTCTAGCCCAAATGTTGACCTAATCGTATAATAATCTGGGATCAATAAATTCTTAATCCTCAGCCTCAAATAGCTTCCAAATGTCCACAGGGGGGCAGAAAAATATTAGTGGGGTCAGGTGACCACAAGAAAGTGATTGTGACAGCTGCAGGCCTTAGCATTTACTTTGTGAAACAATGGCTTTTAGACAATGTCTTTCCAATTTGTTTTCAACGTTGCAGCCAGAGTGCTCTTTCAAAACACAAATCTGATCATGTCACCAACCTGCTTAAAACCCTTGAATGGCGTCCCACTGTTCTCGGAATAAAGACTAAACCCTTAACTAGGAGCTGCACAGCCAGGCCCCTGTGAGGGTTGAGCTTGGGGGCGGGATCGACCTTTGCGCATGCTCTTCTCTGGGTATCGGCTGCTTTCCCCCGACCCCTTCCTTGGTTAGCTTTAACTCAACCTGGTTCTCAGCTCAAATAGCCCTTTCTCAGGGAAGCCTTTCCGTGTCCCTGCACCCCGCTTCCACCTTGAGTCCTTTGTTCTTTGCTTTTTAGAGGGCTCCATTCTTTTCTTTTAAAGCACTTATCTCAGTTTGTAATTACACATTCATCAGTGCCAGTATTGTTTACTGCTCTCCCCCTCTCCCCACTATCCTCTCAGCCCCAGGAATGAGAAAGGTCTTTTTTGTTCACCTTCTTGTCCTGGAGCCTAACATTGTGCCTGGCTCATGGGAGGCCCTCAATGCCTTTTTTGTTGAATGGGTGAAAGGACTGCTTAAATTGTGCTTTCCCTCTGAAATTTTGAAATCTCTAAAGAGAGGAAAGTGTTAACCAGACATCAGAACAAAATTCTTAGTGATGTTTCCTCTGCCTCCATGCAGTGATTTATTTTAAAATGCAGAAGCCTATGAGCTCTAATCTTCCGTCATATTATATAGAAATCAGTTCATCATAATAACCCTCTAACTCTACCTGGTATTCTCATTTATTCCCTATTTTCTCTGGAATGAATTTAAGTAGTCCTTCCTAGGATTCATCTTCTTTTGGGAACTGTTATAGAGAACATCGTATTTTAGGTTAATTCAGTTGGGATTTTATTTAAAGGCACCCTAAGTTACAGACATTGACAGGTAAATGTTTATGAAAAGATAATATATATGCACTCTGTATGTGTGTATGTCTATCAATCCATCTAAAAATATGTGTTTTCATGACTTGAAATAGAAAAGATTGGATTTAGGCAAGGAAATCATTACAGTGTCGAAGTTTCCACCTCCAGATTCTTACCCTCTCCAGCTAAATTCTGCAGGATTTGGTAGAATAAGCGGACAGTCGTGATTTCCTGATGACTGACTGAAGGACATGTACTTCCCCTCCTAATGAAATCCTTAAATAGTGAGTCATAATGCCAGAGGCACTGTTCTCCGAGACTCCACCTCTGCCTATTTCTAATTCCAAATTCTGAAAAGAGAACAAGTCTAGATCCAGCCCTTTAGATCTCTGTGTGGGACTGAAGTATACATTTCCTTTGCAACTTCTTGCTCTCTTTCCTGTATCTTCTGCAGTGAACTGACAGCCACTGGGCAGGAGTGATCAACTTTAGTGACTGTGATGACAACAGAGAATAAAGAACCCACTGTCACTTGCTGACCGTGCCATGGTGGTCAATGTCTCTTTCAGAAAGCCACAAAAATGGACATTTAATCATTTATTGAGTCATGGTAGAGCCTAAGCCAAATAATCTAGGCAAACAGCTTCCACTATGACTATTACAAATGGCAAACTCTTACAAAACCTGGTTATTTCCTTCAACAGTATCTGGCTGATACTTCTGGCCCTCAGAAAAGATATTTTCTTGAGGTATGTGGAAAGAGGAAACAACTCTTCCTTTTATTCTGCAATACCCTCTAGCTATTGTTCTATTTGTCACCATATTTTCACGGCCAGATTTCTTGAATGGGTCTATAAGCCCTGTCTCCTTTTCTTCACCACCTAGTTTTTCCTGAACTCCTTGTTTGTCTTCCCACGAAATGACTAAATCTTTTCTCACAAAGATGCTAGAAACCTACTCCAATAACTTTTTAATATTAGTTTCCCAACTTGATATTGAGTTGGCTATTCCCGTTCTTCCTGTTCTTTCTAAAACGTCTAGTTTCATTGACCCTGACTTGACCCCGAGGCTTCAGGGACAGATCTCTGAAGAGATTCTCTTCCTTTTCATGAGACAGTTTTCTGGATTTTAGCTGCCTGTGCCAGACACCAGCAAACTCCAGGGCCCAGCTTTGTCTTGGTTTCCTTTTTACTTTTCTGTCAGAGTTCTCATTCATGTTCACATTTTCAACTATTTCCTTTTTCAAGTGAGTCCCAAATTTTCTTCCGTAGCCCTTAATTCTTTTCCAGAATTTCAACCTCACAACTTGCTTGTCTGGTTGAATATCTCACGTCACTGACTATCTTGCTAACACTTTCACATCTCCATGTCCCCTGTTTCCCCTTCCTATCCCTCCAAGTCAATATCTTCCACTCCCTGAGACTTGAAAGCTCACATTTGTCTTTGACTCCTTCTCATACAGTTTCTGTATCTAGTCAGTGATTAAAGTCTTCTCTATATGCCTCTAATGTCTGTCCTGTTTCCCATGGCCACTGCCATTACTAAGGTCCAGGATCTTTCACATCATGTCTAGATTTTGACAATATACTTCTAAGTGGTTTCCCAATAATGCCTTCCCCTCTCCAATCCATGCTGCCTCCTGCTCTCAGAAGAATCATTTTACCACTTAAAGCATCATTGTCTATAAGAAAAATTCCAAATATCCAGGTGTGGCAGGAAAACACCTTGAAATATTAGTTAATAGGAGCTCTCCCCATCTATTTTTCCCTACCCCATTCCACAAAGGCAGCCCAGCTTTTTGGCTGTCATCTCCTTGGAGGGAACTTTGTATTAACTGATACCTTGCAAGGCACATTCTTAAAACCTGAGTTCCCTGAAGACTTTGAAGGTAGCCACAGGAGAGAGAGAGAGTGATTACTTAAGACTGAGAAAAGGGCGTAAAGTTTGCTTAGATAGAGAACTGAGTGTGTCCTTTGTGGCAATGTCCCCCGCAAAAGGCACAACTTCACAAACATTGGCTTTAGGTTCTACCCAGGGGTGAGACCATGTTCAAAGCCTTAGCAAAGATTTCTATATGTCACTGTGTCTCAAAACAGCAGAGTCACAAAACTTTAAGGGGCCATTATGGGCTCAGTAAATAAGAATGGTCATCACCTTCAGACTGGAATATGGTCAGCATCTTCAGATTGGAATAGACAGTTAGCAGCCTGATCCCTTTTTTTCTGGGATCCAGGTAAGCTCCCCGATTCTGTGTGATCCTGGAATGGGGAACAGCAAAATAATGACTGAAATGACTGGGCGGCCCCCTCCAGTTTCTGGTTATTTGGTTAGAGGTCATCTGCAAGTTGCATGGAACGTCTCATTGGCCATCCTCTGAGCAGTGCTCTGCTGGGATCTCCAGAAAGATACACACTCAGTTCCAGAAAACACACCTTTTTAACTTAGCAAGAGCATTCCCCATTGGGTTTCTTCATCCAAAGCTCCTAAGGCACATCTCAGTTGGGACACTCTTCCAGTGATACCATAGGTGAGTGCATCCTAAAGCCAAAAGATGACCCTGTCGTTTTCTTTACACTTCACTCCACAAAATAACTCCACCCACTTAGCGCCTCTGCATGTAGCTTGGTAAATATTATCATCACACATTGATCCTGACTATTTAGCTCATGTGTGGGTGCTTTGAATAAGCCCTAGATGATATGCATCTTGAGGACTGGAATTGTGTCTTTTGCACCTTTCCTACCTCTAGCTCTCATTACACCTCTGTACTTAAGTGCTCAGCAGAAAACGTTTGAGCTGAAGTGAATGGAACTGAATCCTTGAATTGGCAGTGACGCACCTCCATGGCTCTGTGTAGCTCTGATGCAGACGGACATCTCAGGGCCCTCTTAGTTCCAGAAGTCTGTACCCTCCACTTCTCCCTAGAAGCACAGAGAATGTTGATAGCCTCAAAGGGTTCAGAAAGCAGCAGGAGCAGAAGCCTTGCAGCCAACCACATATATATATATTTTTATCCTTAGTGGGCGCTATTGATTGTTGGGCCTGACATGAAACGTAGGTTTTAAGGCAGTTCCCTGCTAGCTTTAGTTCATTTTCATTTGTACCAAATGAAAGCTTTCCAAGAATGTCCATTTATAATCTAGAAAGATTTATTAGGTATGTATGTGTTACTGTCCGAAAAATTAAATTCCAAAGAAAATCATTCGTTATGTAATATGGGAAAAGAATGACTCTAAAGACAAAAGTCAACTGTATTTGAACGAATTACCCATTTAGGTTGGGCTTTGTCTCCCTATTCTTCATTAAGGATTAATCAATTTCTTAGAAGGAAAACTTACTATGCAGTGACTCCATATCAGTATTTAATGTAATAGTGCCTGGAGCACCGGATTGACTTTCTTATTGTGAAAATGAGAAAGGAAATTCAGACTGTGTCCTATTTTCTAATGGTGGGACCCTCAGATAAATTACCATTTTGTTGCTCTTTACACCGTAGGAGTGATAATAATCAGGTTCTTTGTGTTCATTGATATGTTCTTGCTAGTTTCATTTTGTCAGACTTAACTGCAGTGTTTAATGTTATTGATCAGTCTGAAAAGTGCTAGGATGCCCCAACACTCCTATGGTTATATGGTTGGCTCTACCTTGTCAAAACATGAGGCTTATTTGTCTTCTCTATTGGATTCCTAAGATATCCACTGGTTCCCTACATTGTCTGAAGGTGGTCCCCTAATGTACTAATATTCATAGCATAGTAGCAAAATTCCCAACAGATTTTTGCTTTCATTCTTATATCTACTACATTCAGGAAAAGCTTAATATATTCCCGACAATTGACAATCCTCTTGTTATTTCTCTGCGGCCCGCGTATCTGTCTCTCAGTGTAAGTAAGATATGGTGATTCTGCTGCTGCCTAGATATTGACTCTGATAACATCAAGTTTGTCTAACACAAAAGACAGGACATTTGTTAAATAAGAACAGGAAAGGTAGCAGACACTACCCAAAATGTATACAGGTATATAGTTCAGGCCAGGGCCTTATTGTATTGTTTGGGTGGTCAGGCAGCAGGAGTGGGGTCCTGCCTTTGTTGCTATTGGTTTTCCTTCTGGGATGCCTGACAGCACAGACATGAGAAAGCTGCTCTTATCAGGCAGTCAGACCTGAAGTGTCCTCATTTTGTCCTTGAGTCTGGTTATAAATGATTCTAGAAAAGCTCCATGAAATAAAAGTTCCCAAGATTATCCCCTGCAAGAGCATCCCCTTAAAGTGCTCCCTAAGAGCATCTTCTCTAGTGCTCATTGCTGGACTCTCTCATTAGCAGATTTGCACAAGTGAGTAAGACTTCTCCATGGACTTGAATGTGGTTGGAACAAATAAAATTAAGTACATAGAAAAGTACCTTGGTGACAAACCAATCAGATCATCAAGTGCCTTTAGAGAATCCATTTCTGAAAAAGCAATTCAGCCCCGAATTTTAATAGATATATTAAAGCCAAATACAGTTCTCGTTCTTACAGCTTTCACCCCTGGCCTTTCCTGTTGCTTTAAGACCACTATATTTTGGACCATATATTACTGTTGCCATCCAAATAAATCAGGACCAAGAAATTATCTCTTCATTGCAGGACAGCTCACCACAAATACCTACATGATACCCTCACCCCTCATCTGTAGACCACTCTCTTTCCCAGATTTCTGTGGTGAGTGGGTTTGAAGTCAGCCGGCCAGCTGCAGAGTGGAGAACACTCATTAGTCATCCCTGTAGAAATAAACTTCTGATGATACATTGTTTATCCAAACAGAGCTTTACTTCCAACTGTGTAACAACTGGACATATATATATATACATAGTTGAATATAGGTATTCCATATATGTG
The DNA here is from genome assembly GCF_005190385.1 of Monodon monoceros. Lineage (NCBI taxonomy): Eukaryota > Metazoa > Chordata > Mammalia > Artiodactyla > Monodontidae > Monodon > Monodon monoceros. The sequence goes on along the minus strand of NW_021703768.1, from coordinate 88,122,148 downwards.
TGTGTGTGTGTGTGTGTGTGTGTGTGTGTGTGTATTTGTAAAAAGTAACTGATTATACAAATGTAGACATAATGTGAATAATCCTTGAGTTGTGAGGCTCCTAAGAAAATACTTTGGAGCATACACTGAGGGCTGAGACATTTTTATTGGGTGTAGAAAATATCCATTCATTCTTCTTCCTTTGATATCATTGTTATCTTTGAGGTTTTCTCAGGTTATGTAATTTGGATGAAGCAGACTCCAGCTCCAGCTTCAAGGGTGGGCATGTGACCCAGGCTGGCTGCTCAGATCCTTCCATCTCCTTGGGTTTGACTTAGAGATGGGCTCATGATCCTGTCTGAGACAATGAGACTCAATTCTAGGATGTCAGAGTAACTGTTGGGTTAAAACTCCCTGGTTGCAGGTAGTCATCTTGAAGCTAAGAGTAGAGAGACAATGTAAGAATGGAGCCAACACAGTGGATGGTAGAGCCAAGAGGTGGAAAGAGCCAGTGCTCTGATGGTATAGAATGTACAGTTAGGTACATTACGAATTATCTCTTTTGCTTATTCTAGTTGAAGTTGAAACTCTGTCACTTGAAGCCAAAATAGAACTGAATAATACATGGATTTACTAATTGGGTAGGTTAAGGAAATGCTGCACACACAGTGTGTTAGTATTTCAGCAAGGAATCTGACAGTGTTTCTCATGAAAACCTTGTGGATAATGTGCAGAAATGTGGAGTGAATGCAAGTACAGTCAGGTGACTTCATCAATAATTGAAGAGTCATGTCCAAGAATGCTAATTCCACGTCAAGCTGAAGGACATTTTATAGTGGTGTGCCTTAGGGTTCTTCCCTGGCCCTGTCCTTTCTGACATATTTATCAAAGATTTGGATGAGCACACTGACGGCCTTCCTGTCAAATTCCACAGATGACAAGATGATTGGAGCAATAGGTAGTACGTTGGATAACAGAAATCAGTTTATAAAACTCTTCATATGTTAGAGCGTCAGAATGGAATTTTAAGAACAAATGTAAAATCTTTGAATTAAATCCAAAAACTAACTGCGCAAATAACTGGGTAACACTAGAAGCTTAGTTAAGTGTAATTTCAAAACGGATCCGAAATGTGATACAGCTGCCTACATATATAGATAAAGCTACATTTCATTGCATAAATAGGACACAATGGTGATGGAGGCAGATGTCATATTGAACAAATTGTGGTCAGACTGATAGGGCAGAGGGATATAGAGCCAAAGGAACTAAAGTTTTCAAATATTTCTACCTGGATATCTAATTATCTGCCTCAATGTGCCAAGTCATGTAAGCAGAAAGTATAAAAATTAATAATGAGAATGTTCACAGCCCTCTTTCTGCACCCACTTGCTATTTGGATACTCTATTTCCAAAAAGGAAGGATTATGTTTTCTCCAGGAGAAAAAGTAAGCTACATAATAAAGCGGGAAAGGAGGACCTGTAGAGGAAGAGACAGAAAAGCCTGTGGGTTCATATCAGGAAAGAGTTTGGGGGTGTTTAAAGACAGAGGGGCTTCAGAGCAATTTTAAGGCATGAGGGAATAGAGAGAAAATAAAGGAAGGGGATTTATTTTGGATTATAGTAATCACTCAAGTATAAACCCAAAATGCATCTTTACTAGAATTACCCAGCTTTTGGTATAATGAGTCCCTGGCTTTATAAGTGTTATCTAAGATTTTTCATATATTTCCTTTTTTAGCCAGGTTCTGCCCCATTCCCCTTCCCCACCACAGGAAGATAAGAGCCTTATGGAAAAACCTACCACGTTTCTAACCAAGAAGATATGACAGTGAGTTTCATAACCACAATATGATTGGGTCTGGAAGCAGACAAGGCTAATTCTTTGAATGCTATTGATCAACATAGTACTGGAGGATTTGGCCAATGCAATCAGACAATCAATTGAAATAAGAGTGATAAAATTTGGAAGGGAGAAGACAGAATTGCCATTGTCTGTAGATTATATAATTTACATAAAAATACAAGAGAACTAATAAACTATGAAAAGTAATAAATAAAGGAATTCGAGGTTAGCAAGTTTGAGAAATAAAATATCAAACAAAGATAAGTAGCATTCTTTTATACCAGCAATAACCAATTAGAAAATACAGTAGAAAATAAAACATCATTTACAATAACACAAAAGCTAAAAACTGTCTACAAACTGATCTAATAAAGATCTTTATAGAGAAGTTTTAAAATTATAATAAAAGAGGAACAAAGATTTGAATAAACGTAAAGTCACATCATGTGAATGGATTGATATCTTTACAATTCAAAGATATAGATTTCTGCAAATTGATCTATAAATTCAATGCAATTTCAATAAAAATTCCAGCAGAATATTTTGGGAGAACAGGATAAAGTGCTTCTAAGAGTAACATGGGACAATACAAGCCCATAAACAGCTAAGACAGTTTTGAAAAGGAAGAACAAATAAGGAGCTTGACCTAAAAGATATTAAGAAATACTATGGATATTAAGAAAAACTTTTATCATTTGGGGAAAGAACAAATGATAAAGAAATAATAGAGTTATGAAACAGTCCCTGCAGGAGAACCTTTGGGACCTCAGGGCAGAAAAGGGTGTCTTAAAATAGACCCTCAAAGTAAAATCCCTAAAAAGAGTAAGGATGGAATTTGACTACATCAAAATAATTCATGGTTTCTATTGAACAAAGAACACTATACACAATATTAAAAACTAACTCATGGGCACTTCCCTGGTGGAGCAGTGGTTAAGAATCCGCCTGCCAATGCAGGGGACATGGGTTTGATCCCTGGTCCGGGAAGATCCCACATGCCACAGAACAACTAAGCCCTTGCACCACAACTACTGAGCCTGTGCTCTAGAGCCCACGTGCCACAACTATTGAAGTCTGCGTGCCTAGAGCCCGTGCTCCACAACAAGAGAAGCCACCGCAATTAGAAGCCCCCACTCACAACAAAGAGTAACCCCCACTTGCCACAACTAGAGGAAGCCCGCACACAGCAAGGAAGACCCAACACAGCCAAAAATAAAATTAATTAATTAATTAATAATTAAAAAATAGTAATTCATGGACTGGAAGATCTTCACAACATCTATAAACAGGCAAACATTAACTTCCAGAATATATTAGGAATTCTCAAAAATTTTCAAGGAAAGACAGAAGCCCATCAGAAAAAAAATGGGACTCCACTCCTGGTACAGTGATGTACAAGGGGACACACAAGGAGGAACACTGCACCATTGTTTTGGGCAGTGGGAGTTGGGGGGCAATGTGTATCCCTCTCTAGGGGAATAGGTACGTATGATAGAGTACTTGCCTAAGATGCAATGATATGCAACAGTCAACAAAAATGAGTTAGATCTTCATGTAGTAGGACGACCAATCTCACAATGGCATATACATACAATGGAATACTATTCAGCCCTTAAAAAGGAGGAAATTCTGCAATATGTAACAACATGTATGACCCTTGAGAACATTTTGCTAAGTGAAATAAGACAGTCATAGAAAGACAAAAGCTGCATGATTCCACTTATATGAGGTAGCTAAAATAGTCAAATTCATAGAATCAAAGAGTAGAATGGTAGTTGCCAGGGACTGAAGGAAGAGGGAAGTAGGGAGTAATTAATCAACAGGCATAAAGTTTTAGTTAAGCAAGATGAATAAGCTCTGGAGATCTACTGTACAACACTGTACCTATAGTCAACAATAATGTATTATACACATAATTTGTTAAGAAGGTAGGTCTCATGTAAGTATTCTTACCACATGAAATAAAAGCCTACTGCTAAGTGAAACAAATGAAATTTATAGCACAGTAATTGTGTAAATGTCAAAAATTTCATACATACTAAAAAATAGTTTTACAGATATACATGTAAACAAATGTTCAGAAGGTAGATTGGAAGAATCCACATTGCAAACACAAGAATAGGGACTATGTAAGGATGGGAAATGGGATCAGGGATGGAGATGAAGGAGGAGAATAAATTAAAAGGAGGGGCCTCATATGGACCAGTTAAGTGCTATGAACTAAAGAGGAGAATTAACTCAATTCTGTATAGGCAAAGACCCCAAAAAAGGGGGAGATAGATAGAATTAGGAAAAGTGAAAAAATGACTACTTATGGGATACCAACTTAGGATCTCATTCTCCCTAAATCTTTTTTCTTTTAATTAACTTATTTAATTTTATTTATTTTTGGCTGCGTTGGGTTTTCATTGCTGCGCACCAGCTTTCTCTAGTTGGGGTGAGCGCAGGCTACTCTTCGTTGCGGTGCGCGGACTTCTCATTGCGTGGCTTCTCTTGTTGCAGAGCATAGGGCTCTAGGCATGCAGGCTCAGTAGCTGTGGCACACTAGGCTCAGTAGTTGTGGCTCGCGGGCTCTAGAGCACAGGCTCAGTAGTTGTGGCGCACGGGCTTAGTTGCTCCGCGGCATGTGGGATCTTCCCGGACCAGGGCTCGAACCAGTGTCCCCTGCACTGGCAGGCGGATTCTTAACCACTGCACCACCAGGGAAGTCCCCCTCTCCCTAAATCATTTTAATGAGGTTTCATTACCTAGATTTCAGGCAATAGCTTCTTTTTTTTAATTTTAAAAATTTTTTTATTTTTGGCTGCATTTTGTCTTTGTTGCTGTGTGCAGGCTTTCTCTAGTTGCTGCGAGCGGGGGCTACTCTTCATTGTGGTGCTCTGGCTTCTCATTGCGGTGGCTTCTCTTGTTGTGGAGCTCAGGCTCTAGGTGCACGGGCTTCAGCAATTGTGGCTCGCGGGCTCAGTAGTTGTGGCTCGCGGGCTTAGTTGCTCTGAGGCATGTGGGATCTTCCCGGACCAGGGCTCGAACCCGTGACCCCTGCATCGGCAGGCAGATTCCCAACACTGCGCCACGAGGGAAGCCCAATAGCTGCTTTTAAATGATCTGTAGAAGAAGTATCCTTTTGTTCCTGAGGTCCTAAAGTTCAAACTGTCTACATAGCAAAAGGAATCATCTTAATTTATAAATTATGCATTCTTTCCTCCTTTCATAAGTCTGTGTCTCTAGTTACCTCCTAAGGCATAATCGTTTATATGATGCCATAGTATATAAAACATTTTCATGTGAACTATACCATTTTATCGTCACAAAAATATGTAAAGGTGTTATTAAAGGTGAGTCAGGTACTATTATTATTGTTGTCATTGTTGGATTCCCCTTTTGTAGAGTGTGAATGCTCACATTTTGCTCAAATCACATCAGCTAAAAGGGCCAGAGCCAGGGACTGAATCCAGATCACATGATGTAAAATCTCATCATCTTTCTACTGAATTAATTGTGCAGAGGTGAATGCTCCCAATACACTATTTTCCTTAATAACAGAAATATCTTTGGGAGGAAGGGGTTATTACAAAACGAGGAAACTGTTTTTACCCCACATCAGGCAATAGTAATTGCAGGAGCCAGGACTCTAACTCGGCTTCTGTGCCTTAATCAACAGAAGCCCGTCACCGAAACATCAGACCAACGGAAGCAAATGTTTAAAAATTTAACTAACAGCTCTGAGTCCTACTGGGGGCCCAAAGAGCCTTAGAGGCTCTTGAAATCTCTAAAATGGAGCTATGGTTTTCAGGGAAATGCCGCAGACAGTGGAGCCAGTTTCACTACCAGGGTCACCTCCAGATCCATCTGTTAAAGGCCACCCAGCTCTCTGCTCTGAGTGCCAGAAATCAAGGATGATGTTTTCCCTGTATTGTGATTGACCATATTTAATGGACAAGCAGGAGTTTAGACAGAAAATGTGTGCTAGTTCCTCCGTACTTACCACATCCCTGCCTGGGTCAGTGAAAGCTCCTGAATAGGTCTTAACTCCTAAAACAGTCTTGAAAGGTCAGTAATCAAACTCAGGAACTGTGATTCTCAGCCCCATCTGGACATTAGAATCGCCTGAGGCACTTACAAAAACACTGATGCCTTTATCTTGTAAACCAGTTAAATCAGAATCTCTAAGAGTAGAACCAACGTATCAGAACTTTGTTTAAAAATCTCCCTAGAAGTTGATGAAAAGGTTCTGGAACTAGATAGTGGTGATGGTTGTACAACTTTGTGAATAAATAAGAATCACTGACTTGTACACTTTGAAGTGGGTAATTTTTATACTATGTCAATTATAGCTCAATTTGAGAAAGCAAAATGCTTTCTCAAGTTACTCTAATATACAGCCTGGGCTGAGAACAACTATGAGACTGAACAGTGTTTCCCAGTCTGGGCTGCACATTGGAATCTACTAGGAAGCTTTAAAAAATACTGAAGCCTAGTCACAACCACCGTAGATTCTGATGTTATTGGTCTGGATAATAATCTGGGCATGAGGAGTCAAAAAACTCCCCAGCTTATTGTCATGTGCAGCCACGGTTGAGACCACTGGTCTAGAACAAAGGCCCTCAACCCGTGCTCCCCAGATGAGCACCAGGGAACTTGTTAGAAATGCAGGTTCTTCATCCCTAGACCTACTGAATCAGAAACTGGATGGGGGTCGAGCAAACTCTGTTTTAACAAGTCCTCCAGATGATGCAGGCTCCAGTCTAGCTCTAGCACTCAAGGAAACTGCATTCCAATCCAGTCATTATCCTTAAATTTCCCTAATCCGTAAATATTTGCAGAGGGCATGTTCCAGAGGCAGAAAACTTTTTCGTTCCTAGCACCATGCTGGACAAGAACAACTTAGGGTCCAACTGGAGAGTGACGCACATGGAACCAAATAATGAGGAGGAAACTATGTAGGATGCTGGGTTATAATGTTTCTCCTATATAAACAGATGCTCATTTCAGTTCTCACACCAAACCTTTGAAATTAGAATTACAAAGTACTACCTAAGTGGTCTGTTATTTCTTTACTACCTGCATTTTGAAACTCAAAACACATTTTGTAACCTCAAATCTTTCTTTAACTTTAGCCTTTGAGCCAGTGATTCTCTTTTTTCTTGATTTTGATCAATTAGAGATTCTTATTTACCCCTTCTGCAGCCATTTGAGAACGTTATTGGAATATCTTTGACATTTTAGAAAAGATGTAGTTTAGAATTTTGCTTTCTAAAAGTTTGTAATGAAAAACCTAGATTTAAATTTGTATTGAAGATCTTGAGATATAAATATTTTTTCTATATGCCAGCCCACAGTTGTGAAGTGGCTACTGCATCATTTTTTTTCTTTTTTTTTTTTTGCGGTACGCGGGCCTCTCACTGTTGTGGTCTCTCCCATTGCAGAGCACAGGCTCCGGACGCTCAGGCTCCGGACGCGCAGGCTCAGCGGCCATGGCTCACGGGCCCAGCCGCTCCGCGGCATGTGAGATCTTCCCGGACTGGAGCACGAACCCACGTTCCCTGCATCGGCAGGCGGACTCTCAACCACTGTGCCACAGGGAAAGCTCCTGGCTACTGTGTCATTAATTATGGATTCTTAAGGAAGCAGGTTTCCCTAGATGTTCAGCATTTGTGGGGACATTTCCGAACAATAGGGATCTAAAATCAGTCAGTGAAGAAATGGCTGGGCTTCCTTGTGGCGCAGTGGTTGAGAGTCCTTCTGCCGATGCAGGGGACACGGGTTCGTGCCCCGGTCCGGGAAGATCCCACATGCCGCGGAGCGGCTGGGCCTGTGAGCCATGGCCGCTGAGCCTGCGCATCCGGAGCCTGTGCTCCGCAAGGGGAGAGGCCACAAGAGTGAGAGGCCCGCGTACCGCAATAAAAAAAAAAAATAAATGGCTGGATTATTTGTCCTCTGTTAGGGCACTTTGATAAAACAAGGTTGCTAATAATTATTTCCCTAACACTAATTACTCCCAAACTACCTCTACAAATAGAAGACTAGGAACCTAATGTTCAGCCTAGTTTGAGAGTGTTATAGTATCACATACGTACGCGCACACGCACACACCCTTCCAGGTTCATTAACACAGAGATGACACAGCAACATTTCTGGGGCCTTAGTTTTGACTATCCTTACACTTGAATATAGAGAGAAGCTGCAAAACCAAGATTTAGTTTCTTGAAATAGTAAATTAAATTTGGCTTCCAAGGCCTGTTGGCATCAGAACATAGTTTTTTTATGTACCTCTGTCTACCTCTTATTCTCTCCCAACTAAGAGTACTTAAACTCATTCTGTCAGACATATGCCTCAGCCCTTGAGCCCTATCCCATTCCCAACAGGGCCTTGAGTGGTACCCTGTCACCATGGTGACATTCAGACATCTCTCAAGAGGCCTGAGCAGGTGAGTCAAAGCATGGAGCTCATTATCCCTACGGAGTCAGAAGAGAGAATAATGCATAGAAGAGTAGTCAGAAATCATGGAAGAAAACTAAAAGATAGTTATTTAGGACCATTTTTAGGAATTCTTTGGAGGATAGGCAATTAAGTAAAATCAGAGAAAAATGAGGTTGAAAATAATTAGAAGTAGGGTCAGTAAATTTGGTATGAAGGAAATACTCTCTAGTAGAGAATGAAGTCTTGAAACATCAGATGGCCATTTCTATAAATATATTGGGAGGTACTTTTTAAAAAAACATACATTAAAAAATTTTCAGTGAGTCTGTAGAAACTTTCTGCTTTTGAGACCTTGAGAAGTCTTTTAAAATATTTTTTCCACTGGTTCTCAGGACTCCCCAAGTCTTGAGAATCAATTTCTACTCATTCTTCATGGAGTTCATTGTCCAAATATTATTGGTAACAGTTTTTTAAAATTATAATCACACATAGTGACTGATCCATTATCTTTCATTCATAACATATCAATAATCTCCCAAAGCAGATAATTATATCATTATATGCAACATGATCTCTGAATATAACAGGTGCAGTTAGAAGGGGACACAGACTAGATGACAGAAAAAGATCTGCTCAGGGATGAACACTTTTTTTAAAAAAATTGCCTCGTTCTTCATAAACATTACCACCTGCAGATAATCACAAAATGTACCTGATAGCATATACTTTTCTCCATTTTTCTTCAAGTACATAAATTACTTCTTCGGTAATAAAAAAATCACATTGAAAATTTCTTTTTCAATATCTAACCAATCTAAACACAATGTATTATGTATTAGCATTAAAGTGAAATTACGTATATGTTCATATTTATGCTAGCCTAAGTAAAAGAGATTAATAAAATAATTATTAGCATATTTTTAAAGCCTCAGCATAAACACCAAAAAGCTATTTTTAAGAGATTTAATGAAATATTTTTCTCTATAAAAATATAAAATCATAGAGGATTGTATAAAAATATGAAATGGAAATCTTATATAAAAATATGAAATGGAAAGTAGCATGAGAAGAAGAGAATTTCTCTATATTTCTGCCATGAAAAGAAGCATTGCCTCAAGGCTCAAAAAAATAAGAGACCTAAGTGGTGTCAGTGATTCTGAAAGCAATTGAATAAAATCATCTCTCTAGTTTTCACAGTTCAGTGTGTAGGGAAATTCTAAATGTGAGTGTGAAAATTGGTGTAAGTTTTTCTGAACCTACCTTTTTTTTTTTTTTTTTTGCGGTACGCGGGCCTCTCACTGTTGTGGCCTCTCCCGTTGCGGAGCACAGGCTCCGGACGTGCAGGCTCAGCGGCCATGGCTCACGGGCCCAGCCGCTCCGCGGCATATGGGATCTTCCCGGACCGGGGCACGAACCCGTGTCCCCTGCATCGGCAGGCGGACTCCCAACCACTGCGCCACCAGGGAAGCCCTGAACCTACCTTTTTTTAATTAATAAAGTTTACTTTTTAGAGCAGCTTTAGGTTCACAGCAAAATTGAGCACCAAGTAAAGAGAGTTTTAACATAGCCCTTGCCCCTACGTATGCACAATATCCCCTACTATCGACATACATCCTCCCCCAGAGTGGAACATTTGTTACAATTGATGAAGCTACATTGACACATCATTATCACTCTTGTTCACTCTTGGTGTTGTACATTTTATGGGTTTGGACAAATGTATAATGACAAGTATTCATTATAGTATCATACAGAGTAGTTTCACTGCCCTAAAAATGCGTCTGAGCTTGCCCTATTCATTCCTCCCTCCTCCCTTACCCCTGTAACAACTGATCTTTCACCATCTGCATAGTTTTGCCTTTACCAGAATGTCAGTCATATAGTTGGAATCATACAGTATGTAGCCTTTTCAGATAGGCTTCCTTCACATAGTAATAGACTTTTAAGTTTCCTCCATATCTTTCATGATGTGATAGCTCATTTGTTTTTAGTGCTGAATAATATTTGATTGTCTGGATGTACCACAATTTATTTATCCATTCACCTACTGAAGGACATCATGATGCTTCCAGGTTTTGACAGTTCTGAATAAAGCTGCTACAAATATCCATGTGCAAATATCTGTGTGAATTTAAGCTTTGAATTCATTTGGTTAAATACTAAGGAGAATAGTTGCTGGATTGTAGGTAAAATATGTTCAGGTTTTTAAGAAACTACCAAATTGTCTTCCAAAGCACCTGTAATATTTTGCATTCCCAGCAGAAATGAATGAAAGTCCCTATTGCTCCACATCCTTGGTATTGTCAGTGTTCCAGATTTTGGCCATTCTGATAGGTGGGTAGTATTGTCTCATTGTTTTAATTTGAATTGTTCCTGATCTTAGTGGAAAAGTTTTGAGTTTCTCACCATTAAGTATGATGTTAGCTGTTAGGTTTTTTTGTAGATATTCTTTATCAAGTTGAGGAAGTTTCCCTTCTAGTCCTCGTTTGTCAAGAGTTTTATCATGAATAGGTGTTGGATTTTGTCAAATGTTTTTCCTGCATCTATTGATATGATCATGTGAGTTTTTTCTTCTTTAGCCTGTTAATGTGATGGATTGTATCAATTGATTTCGAAATGTTGAACCAACCTTGCATAGCTGGTATAAACCCCACTTGGTCATCATGTATAATTCTTTTTATACATTGTTGGATTTGATTTGCTAGTGTTTTGTTGAGGATTTTTGCATCTATGTTCATGAAACATATTGATCTGTAGTTTTCTTGTAATGCCTTTGTCTGGTTTTGTTATCAGGTTAATGCTGGCCTCATAGAAGATTTAGGAAATATTCTTTCTGCTTTTATCTTCTGGAAGAAATTGTAGAGAATTAGTATAAGTTCTTCCTTAATCTCTGGTACAGTTTTCCAGTAAATTCATCCAGTCCTGGTGATTTCTATTTTGGAAGGTTAATTATTGATTCAATTTCTTTAATAGTTATAGGCCTATTCAGGTTGTCTATTTATCCTTGTGTGGGCTTTGGTAGATTGTGTCTTTCACAGAATGGGACCATTTCATCTAGGTTATCAAATTTGTGGGCATGGAGTTGTTCATGATGTTTCTTTATTATCTTTATCTTTATTTTAATATAATTTATTTTATTTTAATATATCTTTATTTTAATGTCCATGGGATCCATAGTGATGTTCCCACTTTCATTTCTTTTTTTTTTTTTTTTTTTTTTTTTTGCAGTACTAGGGCCTCTCACTGTTGCAGCCTCTCCCGCCATGGAGCACAGGCTCCGGACGCGCAGGCTCAGCGGCCATGGCTCACGGGCCTAGCCGCTCCGCAGCATGTGGGATCTTCCGGGACCGGGGCACGAACCTGCATCCCCTGCATCGGCAGGTGGACTCTCAACCACTGTGCCACCAGGGAAGCCCCACTTTCATTTCTGATATCAATTGTGTCTTCTCTCTCTCTCTCTTTTTTTTTTTTTAGTTAGCATGGCTAGACGCTTATTGATTTTACTTATCTTTTTTGAAGAACTAACTTTTGGTTTTTATTGATTTTCTCTATTGATTTCCTGTTTTAAATTTCATTGATTACTGCTCTAATTTTTATTATTAATTTTCATCTACTTATTTTGGATTATGTTGCTCTTTGTTTTCTAGTTCCCTAAGATTGAAGCTTAGATTTTAGGTTTTAAATCTTTCTTATTTTCTGATACCTGTATTCAATGCTATAAATTTCCCTCTTAGCACTGCTTTTGCTGCATCCACAAATACTGATATGTTGTATTTTCATTTTCATTTAGTTCAAAATATTTTTAAATTTAATCTTGAGGCTTCTTCTTTGACTTATGTGTTATTTAGATGTATGTTTAATTTCCAAATACTTTGGGATTTTTCCAGTTATCTCTCTGTTAATGGTTTCTAGTTTAATTCCACTGTGGTTAAAAGAAGACATTATATGATTTCTATTCTTTTAAATTTGTTAAGGTGTGTTTTATGATCCAGAATGTGGTTTATTTGGTAAGTGTTTCATGTGAGCTTGAGAAGAGTGTGTAGTCATCTGTTGTTAGGTGAATTAGTCTATAGATGTCAATTATAACCATTGATCAATGATGCTGTTGAGTTCAACTATATGCTTACTGATTTACTATATGACTGTTGGATCTGTCTATTTCTGATGAAAGTGTGTTAAAATCTCCAAATGTTATAGTGGATTCGTCTATTTCTCCTGTTAGATTTTTCCATTTTTTACCTCATGTATTTTAAAGCTTTGTTACCAGATACATACACATTAGAATTCCTATGTCTTCTTTGGGGTATTATTATATAGTATCCCTGTTTATCCCCAGTAACTTTCCTTGTTCAAAATCTGCTCCATCTGAAATTTAAAACGTACTCCCACTTTCTTTTGATCAGTGTATTTCTTTCTCCATTCCTTTAGTTTTGATATGAATGGGCCATTATCTTTAAAGCAGGTTTTCTGAGACAATGTATAGATAAGCCATGTTTTTTGATCCATTTTGATAGTCTCTATGTTTTAGTTGGTGTATTTAGACCATTGATGTTCAAAGTCATTATTGATATGGTAGATTAATATATACTAATTTTGTTACTATTTTCTATTTGTTGTCTTTTATCCTTGCTCCTATTTTTGTTTTCCACACTTTTTCTGCCTTTTGTGATTTTAATTGAGCACTTTACCTGATTCCATTTTCTCTCCTTTCTTAGCATATCAATCATACATTTTAAAAGCTTTTTTCAGTGGTTACCCTAGAATTCACAATATATATTTACAACTAATCCAAATAGACTTTCAAATAACACTACACTTCTTCATGGGTAGTGTGAGTAACTTATAATGACAAAATATTCCTAATATCTCCCTCCTGTCCATTGTTTCTTTGCTGTCATTCATTTCACTTATATATAAGCATACAGAATCATATATATGCATAGATATAATTATGTATCACATATGGTTATATATAATTATGTATGATTTATATATATCTAAATACATTGTTGCTACTATTACTTTGAGTAAACTGTTATCTATTAGATCAATTAAGAATGAGAAAAATAAAAGTTTTTATTTTACTTTCACTTATTCTTTTTTCAAATGTTCTTTCTTTATGTAGATCCAAGTTTCTGATCTATATAATTTTTCTTCTCTCCAAAGAGCTTCTTTTAACATTTATTATAAGGTAGGTCTACTTGCAAAAAAAAAAAATTCTTTAATTTTTGTTTGTCTGAGAAAGTCTTTATTTCCCCTTCAGTTTGAAAGATAATTTAGCAGGGTACAGAATTTTAGGGAGGTGGATATTTTTTCTCTAAACACCTTAAATATTTTACTCCACTCTCTTCTTGCCTGCATGGTTTTGGAGGAGAAGTTGGATGTAATTCTTAGCATTGTTTCCCCCTCTGACTTCTTTTGAGATTTTTTTCTTTATCTTTAATTTTCTGAAGTTTGAATATGATATGCCTAGGTGTAGGGTTTTTTGGTATTTATCCTTCTTAGTATTCTCTGAGTTTCTTGGATCTGTGGTTTGGTGTCTGGCATTAATATGGGGAAATTCTTAGTCATTGCTTCTTTTCCTTTTTCTCTTTCTTCTCCCTCTGATAATCCCATTATGCATATGTTGTACCTTTTTTAGTTTTCCTAGAATCCTTGGATATTCTGTTTTAATTTTTCAGGTTTTTTTCTCTTTGATTTTTAGTTTTAGAAGTTTCTGTTGCTGTATACTCAAGCTCAGAGAGTCTTTCCTCAGCCATGTCCAGTCTGCTAATGAGCCCATCAAAAGCATTCTTCTTTTCTGTTGCAGTGTTTTTAATCTCTAGTATTTAAAAAATTCTTCCTTAGAATTTTTATCTCTTTGCTTACATTATCCATCTGTTCTTGCATGTTGTCTACTTTTTCCATTAAGTCCCTTGGCATATTAATCATAGTTTCTAAAAACTCCTGTTTGATAATTCTAACATTCTCACCATATCTGACTCTGGTTCTGATGCTTGTTCAGTCTCTTCCAAGTGATTTTTTTGTCTTTTAGTATGCCTTGTAATTTTTTGTTGAATGGTGTACATGATGTACTTGGAAAATGAATTACAGTAATTAAGACTTTAATAATGAAGTGGCAAGGCAAGTGTGGAGGAAAAGCATTTTACAGTTCTATGATTAGGTCTCAGCCTTTGGTGAGCCTGCGTCTCTGGACTGTGAACTTCACCAATGTACCTCTCTCTCTCTCTCTCTCTCTCTCTTTCTCTCTCTCTCTCTCTCTCCCCTGCCCTCCCTCCCTCCCTCTCTCTCCCTTTTCCCTCCTTTGGTGAATCTGGATGGCTACAGGAAGCTGGAGTTAGGTATCTCACTTCCCTCAGGTAGGCTATGCTCTGATAACATCCTAGCAGGTTAGGCTCTAGTAAAATAGTTTCTCCTCAGGCAGGCTCTATTAAGAAAAACAGAATGCTCTGGTGTATTTCAAAATGGTTTCCTTTCCTCTCACCCTGCCAGAAGCACAAGGAGAGATTTTTCTCTGATATTCAATATGAGGAACTGGTAGGTACAACTAATGAAAGTATTGTACCCTCTATGACTGGGTCCACCTGGAGTTTTTAACTCTCAGACTTGTCCACACTGAGCCTCTAACAATTCATCAATTACAGTTTAGGTTTTCTTACCCCAGCACTGGTTCTGCTGAGTTTCCTGCTCTAGTAGGTTGGCATTCTCTGAACTTGCCTTTCTCTCTCTCCAATCTGGGGGGCAAGGGTTTGCTTATGACCTCACTTCTCTGACAGATCTAGGAAGAGTTGTTGACTTTTCACTTTGTTCACTTTTATACTTGATGTTAGGATGAAATGGCATCTTCTAAGCCCCTTACACCAATGAGAAACACAAAGTCCCTGAACCTATTTTTATGGGTAAACCTAGACTTGTCTCTAGATGATGTTTAAGTAAAGAAAGTCGTATTCATCTTTATCAAAGGTCAGTAAGAAAACTTTTTTCAGTCTCTGTAGGTCTAATACAAAACATGTACTTTCAAAACTGCCAAATTTTGCACATATTTTTTTCAGCCTGTTGAATGTGATGGTTGATAGCCCAAAGGCCTAATTCTTTCTTTCATTTGCATATATATATTGGCATTTAAGGACTTATCACTATGACAGGGGAATCTTTAAAATTTATCTTTTTTCTTCCCATGTGATGTGCAGTTGAATACATTTTATTACCATGCAAATCATACAGCATCTCAGTGCATTTTTGCTACTATGTACATAATTTATGTAAAATTTTAATCATAGTTTAACATACACAGAAACAAAAGTGCACAGATCATAAGTGTACAAGCTGAATGAATTTTCACAGAGTAAATAGATCAGTTTAACTAGCTCCCAAGTCAAGAAACAAAACATTACTGGAAACCTGGAAGGCCTCCTATGTCCCACCCAGTCATTACCCTCTCCACATTGCAATGGGTAAACTTTGGCTACCTCCATTTCTGTGGAGATGAGGAATAACTGCTCACCAAATCCTGTCAGTTATTCTTCCTAATGAATTCAAAAACGTGTCTACTTATCTTTATCCCCACAGCCATTATTATGCCATCCGAAAATCATTGCAACAGCTTTTTAACTAGTCATCCATCCTCCAGACTTGCACACTGAAGCCGGTATAATCTTGAAAAACACTGTAAATTTGATTATTTACCCCACCCCCTTGCCTAAACCCTTCAGTAGTGCCCCATTGCCTTAAGGATAAAGTCCAAAGCTCCTACATATAAGACTCTTCCTGATCTGGTCCCATCTATCTTCACCTCTCCCTTCCCATTTATCATCTTCCCTCTATTCTAGGAAGTGGGAGGATGTCTTCCTCAGAGATATATGAGTTTTGGGGATGGGGTAGTATGTATTTTGAAAAGCTTGTAACTTTCAGATACATATTTCCTCATTTCTCTCTGAACCTCTGTGTAGAAATCACCACTCTAAGTCATAAGTTTCTTGAGGACAGAAACTGTGTCATTCATCAGGACATCATGCTTATCACATTACTTGGCACAGTCAGCAAAAGTATAAATGAATAAACATAAATAAATGAATAAATGACTGCTGACTGATTGGATGAATGTATCTGCTATAGTTGAGAAAAACAGATTACCAAGTATACTAGAAATGTGTTTGAAGTCAGAGCAAGTTGGCACTGCATGAGAACCTGAGGAATTCTCCAATAAGTAAAATGAATTATTGTCAGTGCATGAATTTTTGTGATCAATAGTGGCTGCTAAGAGTTCTAATTTGCTTCCTTTCTGACAATTGTCTATATAAAGTTAAACGTGTGGATAAGTGGAAAACATGTTTTTAAAACCCTTTTTTATTTTTAAATACTTAAACACACAGGCTGTTGCAAAATTAATGCCTAGAGTTCCATGACCCCTTCACCCAGTTTCCTCCAATGGTGACAACTTATATAGCTGTAGTACAATATCAGAAGCAAGAAACGGACATTAGTATGTCCGTTCAGAGAGTGCAGATTTTGTTCACTTTTTACCAGTTTTTACATGTACTTATTTATCTGTGAGTGTGTGTATTGTTCTTGCAATTTTTTCCTGTGTATAGATTTCTGTAACTCCTACCACAATCAAGATACAGAACTGTTCTAGCAACACAAAGGAACTCTCTTACACTATCCCTTTATTAGTCACACCTACCTCCACCCATCCCTTGACAACCCGTAATCTCTTCTCCATCTCTATAGTTTGTCATTTCAAGGATGTTGCATAAATAGAACCATAAGGTATATAAATTTTGAGACTGACTTTTTTCACTCAGCATAGTACCCTTGAGATCCATCCAAATAATTGCATGTAATACTGTTTTATAAACCAGAAAATGCAAAAGAAATATAAATTGAGTCCTAAAATTTGGATGAAACTTCTTTTATCTGAAGTATATTGACTTGGATCTTTTAAAAGATATTGTGTTTATTGATCCTAGTTAGTGATTAAAATTATATTTTAAAATTCAAGTGAGATTTTTACATTGTTGGAGAAATATTAATGAAAGTTTCAGGTATCATTTGGAAAGAAACATAAACTCAGATTGTGTTATTTTGAAATTATGCTCTGCAACTTGATACATACTTACAATATAAAAATTCACAAGGTAAACTCAACTTGCCGTTGCTACAGACTACCAAGGGCCAATAAGTATTTATTGACTGTTAGGTTTAGTGGAAATATAACTCTGGTGAGACTGATTTGGGAGCTTATTTGATTTGAAGAAAGTTTTCTTGATTTCCTTATTCCTGAGAATTTTTCTTGTCTGCCACAACCTCTTATTATTGTCACCTCTCTATGAAATGCTATTATGGTTCCCATATTCAAATTCATTTTCAATTTTATTCATAGTTTTGAGCTACTGACAGCTATCAGTCTGTGACAGGTAGCATTTATGATAATATACTAACAAATTGTTTGAAAGAAAAGAAAAGTGAGTGATGTACGTCTTGGGTTTAGTAGGTTAAATTTGATTTTATTGTAATAAGACACTTTGAGACAGACTTAGTTTTGCTTCTGTGAGCCTCCTGGAATTATTATGCCATATTGAGCAAAAGCTTTTATCTATGTTTAGCAAAAAGACTTATTCATTCTGCAAAAGAAAGATTTCTATCATCATTCAAAGAATTGACTTCCAGATTTTGAGAGAGACTTTATCCTGCTAATACCCTACTTATGTTATACAAATATATGGAAAACTCCCCAAAATACATCTTATCCATAAGAACCATTTTCTTCTAGCCTTCTTTTCCTTCTTGATTTACTGATGCCATCTTCAAATATGTCCACACTTAAGGTATTGTGAGCTGTCAACCCCTCTGACCCTTGTTTTTCCACTTATCTTCCCATCACACATGTTCCTTCGTGTAGACATGCATAATTTGCCAAACAAAAACACCCAAAGAGAAAAAGCATTGGAAAATTATTGGTCTTGGCTTAATTTATTAAAGATTTTATACTTTAATAAGAAAAATTGAAACTTGGGGAAAAAATCATGAATGGGCAAGTCATAAAAGAAAGAAATTAAAATGCCAGCAATCATATGAAGAAATGTTCAACAATATTAGAAACATAGACATTCAAGTTTAAAAAGCAATGTTACTTTTTTTTTCCCTTTTGATTGTTGAGGATTTTATAAAAATGAAAATTTCCAGATTTGGCTACAGCTCAGTGAAACAGGCACTTCTTGCAGTGTCTGGTGTAAATGTGAATTTAGGTAACATTTCTCAGGGCAATTTGGCAATAAGAATCAGATACCTTAAAAATGTACAAATATGTATATGTATAACTGATTCACGTTGTTATAAAGCAGAAACTAACACACCATTGTAAAGCAATTATACCCCAATAAAGATGTTAAAAAAAAAAAGTACAAATATTTTATATCATTTATAATATTTTAAAATTGAAACAAGCTAAATGTCCAACAATAAGATAATGGTAAATAAACCATGTACCATCCATATTGTGAAATATTACTAGTTAAAAATGATTATATACATAGGAAGATGTCCACAATATATTATTAACTAAAAAAATGGTTCAAGCTTGTATTGATATATATAGTATGATCTCGATTTTATCGCCCCAAATATATATATATGGTGAAAGAGAAAAAAACTCTAAAAATTCTTAACTAAATATCAATAGTGATTATCTGTGTGCAGAAGAAACATCACTGATTTTTCTATTTGTGTCTTAACTATATTATCCAGATTTTCTAGAATGTACATTATTTATTTAAGAAAATAGAAAAACAGGAACGACTTTGAAATGATAAAATACAATATTCTAAAATGGATAAATACAGAGGGTTGAATAATTCTGTGATACACCAAAAGGAGTATGTTCAACTATTCCCACCTCTCTTATTGTTTTGTTGCTGTTGTTTTTATAACCACCAGGGACTATATTTGTTATTCTCTCCCTCTCATATAGACCTCATGTTTTGAAATGTTTCCTCTATCTACCAAACAAAATTAAGTAAAGGTTAACTAATGGGCTTTCTCAATTGTTTTCAAAAAATTATATTTGCCAATCATAGTTGAGGAAATAGTTGTGACCAAGCTGGGTTGATATAATTTCTCAAAAAATCAAAAATACACTGTTGCAGTCACTGAACAGCCTTGTTACAGGAAAATATGCCCAGGCCCTCCCAAGGTCAGGCTGAAATCATGGAGGGCAAGGACTACCATGTCCTGAGATGAGCATTTTTGCCTGGAGTGGCTAGGTTGTTTAAAAACCTGGTAACTTTTATGGACTATCTCCCAATTTTTTGTTCTGCTTTCTAGATAATTTCCTCAACTTTATTTTCTATGGAATTTTTACATTTTATCTTTTTTTTTCCCCAAAAAAACCTATTTCTTTTTCTCTGTTCTTTGTTTTAAATTCCTGCTTTCTATTTCATGGATGGATATATATATATATATATATATATATATATATATATATATATATACTCTTGACTTTCTGGAAAAAAGGATAGTCTGTTTTGTTTCATTTTGTTCTCTTTTAGAGATTTCTTCAAATATGTCATGATCCTAGCTGAACTTGTTTTAGCCTTTTAAAATTTTTCATTGAGAATAGTGTATATTCAGTAATGTGCACTGATATTAAATGTACGTGATGAATTTTTACACGTGTGAATTCAAGTAACTAACAGATGGTCAAGATACAGAACATTTCAGCATTGCAGATAAGACCCCCAGAGAGGTGATCACTAACTTCTAATACCATAGATGGTGTGGCCTGTACTTAAACTTCATATAAATTGAATTATGTAGTATATATGTTTTTACATCTGCCTTTCACTAAAATATTGCCTGGCAGATTTATCCATGTTGTTGTATATAGTAGTAGTTCATTCTTTTTTAAAACTTAAAAAAAAAAAAGTAACTGTTTACTATTCTACCATATAAATATACTACACTTTCCTTATCTATTTTCCCACTGATGGATATTTTGATTATTTCCAGTTTGAGGCTATTATATATAAAGTTACTGTTAATATTCTTTTACATATGTTTTGGTATACATATAAACTCATTTCTCTTGAGTATATTCCTAGGACTAGAGTTGCTGACTTGTACAATAGTTATTTATTTAGACTTAGTAGATACTGCCAAACAGTTCTCCCAAGTGGTTGCATCAATTTATACTCACATCAGCTAGAGTATATGAGTTCAAGTTGCTCTTAAGCCTCACCCAAATTTGATATAGTCACTCTTTTTAATTTTAGCCATTCTGGTGGTTTAACAGTGATATCCCATTGTCATTTTAAATTATATACCCCTGATGACTAGTGATATTGGGTATTTTTTTCCTATGCTCATTGGACATTTGGATATGCTCTTTTTTTTAATTATTATTATTTTTTACATCTTTATTGGAGTATAATTGTTTTACAATGGTGTGTTAGTTTCTGCTTTATAACAAAGTGAATCAGTTATACATATACATATGTTCCCATATCTCTTCCCCCTTGCATCTCCCTCTCTCCCACCCTCCCTATCCCACCCCTCTAGGTGGTCACAAAGCACCGAGCTGATCTCCCTGTGCTATGTGGCTGCTTCCCACTAGCTATCTATTTTACATTTGGTAGTGTTATATGTCCATGCCACTCTCTCACTTTGTTACAGCTTACCCTTCCCCCTCCCCGTATCCTCAAGTCCATTCTCTAGTATGTCTGTGTCTTTATTCCTGTCCTGCATCTAGGTTCTTCATGACATTTTTTTTTCTTAGATTCCATATATACGTGTTAGCATACGGTATTTGTCTTTCTTTTTCTGACTTCACTCTGCATGACAGACTCTAGGTCCATCTCTTTTACGATGTTTGTTTTCAAGTATTTCATTTAATTTTTACAAATAACTTGTCTTTTATTTATTTGAAGGAGTTCTTTGCATAATCTCATAAGTATTTTGTCATACATCTCTATTACAGATTTATAATTCCTGTTTGTGTCTTTATTTCACTTTCTTTTTTTTACGCGGGCCTCTCACTGTTGTGGCCTCTCCCGTTGCAGAGCACAGGCTCCGGACGCGCAGGCTCAGCGGCCATGGCTCACGGGCCTAGCCGCTCCGCAGCATGTGGGATCTTCCCGGACCGGGGCACGAACCCGCATCCCCTGCATTGGCAGGCGGACTCTCAACCACTGCGCCACCAGGGAAGCCCTTATTTTCACTTTCTTAATGTTGTCTTTTGTGAATCAAGTTCCTTAATTTTAATGAAATCTATATCGGTTTACTCTTTTATGATTCGTGCCTTTTGTGCCCTTTAAGAAAGCTCTGCTAGGTCCTGGATATATTTTCCTATGATTTCTTCTAAAAGCTTAATTGCCTTGTATTTCGGTTTATGATGCATATTTAATTAATTTTGTGTATGGGGCAAGGTAGGAGTCAATGTTCTTTTTTTTTAATATGGAAATTCAGATGAAATTTTCCTGTCTCCATTGGTCTTCTGCACACACTGTCTGGCATTCAGTGGAAAATGAGACACAAAGAGGCAAGGGAAAAGCAACCTTTTTGTGAAAGATAAAGCAGTCGATATAAACAGACATTAAGAAAGATGCGGTAAAATCTGATAGCACTCTCCGTACATGAGTGGAGCTTGTAAACAGGCACCACTGTGTGGGGATTTGTTGGCTATCTCGCTTTTTTATGGGAACCCATAATGTCAGGTATTGTAAATATTTTTTCAAGGAGATCAGTTTCTGCCGTAAAGACTCCTCCAATCTTCTGATCCACTTGGATGTTCAAAATCTCCTTTCATTTGGTGTGGTAAAGGGGAGCTAGTGGTCTAAGTGTTTTCTCTATGTTCTTTCAACCATCATTCAGCCCTACTGCTCACACTCCTTCTTCCACTTAGCTTTTGGGGGTGTTGAGTGGGGCAATTTGGCTTGCTTGTCATTGATATTCCCCTCTCACAGATGTGGGAGTTCCATCCTCTGGCATTACATACCAGTTACTGTCACTTAAGAGCTTTCTTAGTAACCTACTCTGCCTAAGAAACATCACCTATTAAATGGAGATAAAAATGTTACTTACCAAAAAAAAAAAAAAAATGTTACTTACCTTATAGTGTTGTTGTGAGGGTTTACTGAATTAAATTATGTGAAACTTTTATGATGATGCTTAGCACATAATAAATGCTCAAAAATCATTAGATATTATTAACTTCCTCCATTCAAGTCATTGTTACCCCTCCATTTGCTTTCACCTTCACAAAACTGCATAGACATGTCTCCTTGGCTACTGGCTTCTCTCACTTCCTTTTTGTTCTTTTAAATTTCTTTGTTGTAATTTTCACAAGATTTATGGAGGAATTTGGTGTAAAAACATGTTCAATCCACATATTTAACTAAAATTCACCCAACTGACAAATTCAAAAGTTTAAATTGCTGCACAGGCTCTCTTTATAATTTTTCCACCATGACTGTATAATCATTGAGCTAGATGACTCTAGCTCAAAGATTCCTAGTTCTAAGACTCCTTCCAGCTCAAAATTTTGTGAACTGATGACATAAAAACATCATGCCTACAAAAATGGTAAATTCCATTTCTTTAAATTAAGCTCAAATCATTTCTTTACATTTTTTCTCCTTTTCCCAGGGTACTCATTTTCATACCTGATTGGATATTGGTTGGTTGATTGACAGGTGTGAAAAATACTTTAGGGCAGCTCTTTGGAAAGGACATGGAAAGCTATATAAAATCTTAATCAAATTTAAATACCCTTAAGCAACCTCCATTAACCTTGAACACTCCAAGCCGCTCCCCCAGGCTCTACAACTTACTCAAAGCTCAAACCAAATTTAGTGTAAGAATGAGTCTATCTACAAAGAAAGTATGAGTCACTTTTGTTTGAATGGATGCAAAAAATGTTTCAATAAAATAATTTCTATAAATATATTTATGGCATTAGCACCATATTGTATATCTATATTATTTATACTGAATAAGCTATAGAAAACACTATATTAGATCATATTATTTTACTCATGTACAATAGATATAATATTCACAAAGTGGAATAATATTTAGGTTTATTGTTTGTTGCCTCTTTGTCAGTTTAAAGGCAGTAGGTTATTGATTTTTTATATTGTTTTATCAATGAATGACCTAAAACTTAATGGTCCTTATTAATTTTTTCCCATAAATACATTGTGGTTGTGTAATATTTTCTAATTGTATATGTGAGTACATGTGTGATGTGTGTATATGTGTGTGTGTGTGTGTGTGTGTGTGTGTGTGTGAGAGAGAGAGAGACAGAAAGAGAGAGAGACATTAACCCATCCAAAAAGACACAGACTCGGCTGGGTTTAATCATTTAAATGTAGGTTGTACCCATTTAAAATTAAATTCAAATAGTTTTAAGGTGGATTGGGGAAATACAAAACAGAATAATAGAAATAAGGCAAAAAACAAAACAAACAAAAAATATATATATGGGGGGGCTTCCCTAGCAGTTAGCTATTTTAGACTGTGAAGTGATATCCCAAGAGAAGCCAACGAGGCTTCATCATTTGAATCATTTAAAATTGGACTGAACTAAGCTTGGGAGAATGTACCATTGGGAGTAATCATGCTTTGACAGAGAAAGACTGAGAGATCTTTTCCAATTCTAATTGCCATGATCCTGTGTAATTCAATTTGAAATGGCCTTGCTATTCTAATTCACAAAGATCCCATTTTTGCTAACTCTTTCTTTTTCATAATACTGCTTCTGATATCACTACCCCTTTAAAAAGAAAAAGTAACCCTCAAGCTTGGTTCTCAAGTATTCATTGAATTACACTCCTTGTTACCTTCTCCCCCCAGCCCCCCCAACCCTCCGCCAGGCAGAGTGTTTTGCAGACGCAGGCACTGCACTCAGGGCTGGGCAGACAGTGATTATTATCACCCCCTGCTTTCATCCATTAGAGCTGGGCGTTAGCAGGTAAGGGTGAGGGCTGACAAAGAGGTTTTCAAAACTGGTCAGCATAAATGCTTCCAGGAGGCCAATTCAGGATAATCCATTGAAATATGGATCAGAAATATTGCCAGCCGAGGCTGAATACCTCTATCTGTTGCATTTAAGCCAAAGCAATAGAATGCTTTCATGGGAGAAAAGTAACAAAAGCCATAATTACATGTGGAGAATTGTCTGTTCTCATCATTTGGGGGTTAATTTTGTGAAATGGTTGCCATTCTGTCTGGATCCAGCATCTGTCTCAGTCATTTTATTTGTTTTGAGATGCTTCAGAGGTAAAATCCCTGGAGACTTGAGTCCAGGAGGCCTTCTGCTTTCCAGGAGCTAATTTGTAACAAGATCAAAGGGGTCTATGGTCCCAGGAGCCTGAGTTACACTTTGGAATTACAGGTATACCTCATTTTACACAGCTCTTCTATGTTTGAAACATATTGGAAAGTAAATTTTAGTGAATTGAATTTTATTAATCCACTAATCCTTTCAATTGGTAATGGCCCCTGATCATTTAATTGATCAAATTTAAGTGGAGCCATGAAATAAATCTCGTTATAAGCTAAGAATGCTTTTGTGATGTAACTATCAGTGTTTTATGGCAGGTTTTCTTTCTGATGTATTTGTATTCAACATTTTGGGAAATGGAGAAGTAAAACAAACAAACAAAATCATTCTGAAAATTTGAAATAAAATTTCCAAACACTTACAAAACAGTAAATACAATGCCTTAAAATTCAAGTAGCCATACATAGATAATATTTAAATTATTAGAGTGATAAAAATTTTCCCACTGTGCTTTACTAACAGTCTTTTATTTTGGAATATTTCAAACATACAGAGAAATATAAAGAGTGATATAATAAAGATTCATTACCCACTTCTCAGAATTTTAAAATACTAACAGGTTTTCTTTATTGTTTAAAAAATAAACATAGGTACATGTACTGGAGAATGTTTAAACCCCTCCCTGGTGTTATTTCCCTTCCTCGCTCTCCAAAATAGCTTCCATCCTAAAGTAGGCATATACCCTGCCTGTCTATTGTCTACATTTTTACTAAATGTATTTTACCAGTTTTACCATAATTGGTAAATAGTATTTGTGTGAGTTCTTAAAAAGTTCATAAACGATATTGTACTTCAGTCTTGGTTTTTTCACTCAGTATTTTGTTTTTAAGTTCTACTTATGTGAATACATGTAGATCAAGGTTTAAATAAATTTAACTAGGTCACCATAATTATTTACTTATTCTTCTAATGATTTAGTTTGCTTCCAATATTTCACTATATAGACTATGCAGCATGTCTCCTTTTGTATAAATGTTCAAGTTTCTTTAAAGTCTATGGCAACAACTGGGGTTTCTGGGTCTAGAATACATGCATCTTCTACCAGATTGCTCTCCAAATGTATACTTTCACCAACAATAAGGTAGTCAAATTAATCAATCTTTTCCTTATGATTTTCTACTTGCTGAGCATGGTTTAAGAATTTCTTCCCTCTCTGCATTATGAAAAGATATAATATGTTGTGTTCACATTTATGTCTTTAATTCATTTGGAACTTTTTTTTTAGAGTATGATATGTAAGGTACAGTTCTAACTGTACTGTTTTCCATATAGAGAGTGAAGCTACTTATAAAGCTTGCTGGCTTTTAAGGTCACCTCTGCTTGCACTCAGGTCTTATGTAAGACTAGGTATTTCCATTCAGTGATAGGTCTGGTTTCTTTTCCATTCATTGATATGTTGACCTTCCCCTAACACCACATTATTTTAGCTGATATAGTAGTACACTATAGTAATTCATGATCTCTAGTGAAGCAAATCTTTCCTTCATATTTCCTTCTTCAAATTTGTCTTGGTTATCCTAGGAATTTTATGCTCTTATATGAATTTTATAGTCAGTTTTTAGGAAATCTTTAATATGATAAAGTGGTAATCAAAATGTGTAATATAACCTTTTCTATTTATATCAAATCTAATTTATTGCTCATTAGTCAATATTAAAGATCTCCTGCCATGTCTTGACACTTAACTTCTTTGAAAAATTAGCTTATCATGTTCCCTTTCTTCTACAAATAATTCCTTTCTCTTAATTTTAGTAATTTTCATGTTATTCCCATTCTCCCAACTCATGGGCCTCTTAATATCCATTCCTGCACCAAGTTAACAGATTCAGTCCTTCTTGTCCTGTTGTGACAGTACTTTGTAAATGTGACTCTTTTCTCTCCTGGTCCTTCTCTATTTCCCTCTTCAATCAATTCTACAAAGAGCTTGTAGAGCAACTGTCTTCCTGTTTTCATCATGCCTCTTGTATACCTAAGAACTTAGACTCTTATTTGCCACAGGTCTTGTGTGCCCCTCCAAGACCACACATCCAATTTCATCGGTGAACAACTCAAGTCCCAGAGAGGATTTGCCCATCCCAGAGTCACACAGCTAGTCAGCAGAGGAATTGGTATTCGGAAGGTAAAACCTAGTTCAAAGCCCCAGTGTTCTGACTCCTGAACCAGTTTTCTTTCTACCTTTTGCTCTCCTCCCCCCAAACCTTCAGATATTATTCCCTAAATGATATTGACTGCGTTGATTTTACTTCATATAAATCTCCCAAAGGAACTTCCCTTTCTTAGTCTTACCTCAAAATGTGACTCGTTCTTTCCAACTTCTTTGGAAATACAAACTTTCACCTTGAAATCCAGTCTCCTTACTTCATCTGACTATGTCTCACCTTCTTGGAAAACATGTCTCTTTTTCAGAATGTATAACTACTGCTACTACTACTACTGCTATTACTACTCTTAACAATAATGATAAAACTATCACTTATTGCACTCTTACCATGAATCTAGCTCTCGAAAGACATGACCTCACCTTGCTTCACTCCATAGATGCAAGATTGGAAACCCAGAGAGGTGAAGTAACCTGCCCAGGATTCCACAATCTGGAGTAGAACCCGAGTCTCTAGGACTCCAGAGCCCATGAGTTTACTACTTTGTTCCGTACCTCATAACTCTCTAAGTGTTTGGCAATTTTCAGCACTAGCTTTCTCTTAAATTCAGTTGTGCTTACTCATCTGCTTTGGGTGTGTTCTTAATGTTGTCATAAATGTAGTTCTATCCTTTCAACTAGAGGAGTATCCTTTGAACACAGGATCATTTAAAACTTTCTTTAGATTGCCCTTTCTCCTCAGAGCATCTAGTGTGAAGCTTTGCTCTGAGCCTTCCCTTGACAGATGATGGTCTAATTAGCCTGGAGGGTCTCTGACAACCATCCAAGAAGCGTCTACGTTGAAAAATGTCCCATTGTGGCAGAGATTAAAACTGGAACCAACAGTTTTTACGACAGGGTGAATAGAATGCCACTGAGAAAGCAAATTTACTATATTTCAACACAACTTTTTTGCTGTTGCATAAAGCCCAGCAAAAAGCTCTTTGATTCATCATAACTTACTGCTTCTGTAGCAAATAGTATATGTTGTTAATTAGAAACAAATTTGGCCTGTCATGTAAAATGCATTATAAAGAGTTTTGAGTGAATTTTACTTCAAAAGTTATTTTGTGGGGAAAAACCATAAAAGCATGTGAAATCGCTGATATGAAGAAAATGCATAAATGTAATGCAATTCGAGGTTCACTGTTTACAGTGCTCAAATAGTGCTTTCCAGGAGTTTAGATGAGAGTGGTCAGGGACCAGGCTCAGACAAGGAAGGAAGTCCTGTCCTCTCCCCAGTTCATCCTGAACAATCATCTTTCATCAGTAAATAAGCAGGTAGCAGAACAATCACCAAAAGGCCTATTTAAAAGACACTTAAAGAATTTTAACTCTCTTGGGTTTTTTATTATAAAATTTACAAAACAGATTTTTTTAAATTTAATAAACCTTATATTTTAGAGAAGTTTAAAGTTTACAGGAACAGTGAGCAGAAAGTACAGTTCCCTTCTACGCCCTCTCTGCCCACACATCTCCACTCCACCCCCCCAGCTTCCCTTATTATCAACATCTTGCATTAATGTGATATATATGATACACTGATGAGTCAATATTGATACATTATTGTTAACTAAACCATAGATTACATTACTGTTCATTCTTTGTACATTCCACGGGGTTTTGATAAATACATAGTGATATGTATCCACCATTACAGTATCATCCAAACAGATTTTAAGCTAACTAAGTATAAAAGGAGACTGGAAGATACCATTTTGAAACATCTAACTGTGGCTGAAACGAGTTAAATGAACCAAAACTCAACCCAAAACTTAGTGAACTTATTCTTTATAGTTCCTACCTGTCAGAAAAGCAGTATAGTAAAAATTAAGTAGTCTTGTCTTTGAAAGCTGTAGTTATTTTGATAAACAGTGCTGTCAAAAACAGCAAATGCGAACACCACATACTCTAGCCTATTCTCTTTCGTGTACTGTTCTCAAAGTTTGGTGTGAATACTTCATAGTTAAAGTATGTCTTCCCTTGAGGCTCACAAAGCCATTTAATTTCTGTTCTGGCATCTGGCCTGTTGTGTTTATGAGGTTCTATTGAGAAATGGAATTGATGATTTCTTCCATAACCACAAAGAAAAAATTGAGAGTTACTGATTTCCAACCACTATTATAACCTTTCATGTTTTTCTGGAAAAACGTTTTCTCTCCAAAATGGAAAAAAAAAAAAAAAAAAAAGGATTTCCTATTAAATGTGTAACTGGTTGGTATCATCCTATTCTTCAAGATGTTGAAAATTCTCCTCAGACTTGGCCAGAGGAAGGCTGGAATTCCCCATATGTAGTTTGGAATCTACCAGATGTTGCTGCCTGGCCTGATAGATCTCTATTTGTTCCTGCTTGTCACGGCATTATTGTCAAGAAGAGTGGATTTCACATCTAGGGTTGACCCCGCCTGCCCCCCACAGCAACTTTCTTGTCAGTATACACTCACTGCTCTTGCCTCAAAGACCTCCCTCCCCAATCCCCACAGTCCCCTGAGGACTTACATGAAGTCAGGGGTGATGCTTTATCCAATATCTTCCCCTTTGTGTGAAGTGCCATTTTAAGACTTTCCTGGAAAATCAAAATCCAAGTTGTGAGGTACAACATTTCCTCTAGAGCAATGGTTCTTAATCGGGGGCAAATGTGGCCCCCAGCAGACATTTGGCAATGTCTGGAAATACTTTTTGGTTGTTACAAGCTGGGGAGGGTACTGTTGGCATCTCGTAGATAGAGGTCAGAGGTGCTGCTAAACAGCCCACAGTGCACAGGACATCCCCGCCCCCCCCAAATCAAATGATTATCAGACTCAAAATGTCAGTTATATATACTGAAGTTGAGAAACCCTGCCCTAGCATTTTCATCAGTTGACCATTTTTGTCATCCCATGTTGAAATACTTTGCATTTCAAAATATTGCATGTGTTGAAGTATTAAAGCATTACACTCTGATTGTTTTAAAAAGATAATGTCCAGTAATAGAGGAAAATAATGTGTTTTCCTATCACCTTGCTCAAGAATAAAGCTACAGTATTTGCAAAGTAGATAACCTTAGTTGTCACTCAAAATGTAAACTGTCATAAGGGATAAGAGATTAACTGATTTCACTGCTAACTTTTATAGTGTTTTTATTTTCCCCTCTAACTACCTCCTCAATATCTTCGCTGACAAAGATGTTTTAAAATGGAAGACAATGAGACGCTTTTTGTTTATGAAAAATGAAGTGTTCAGGCACAAAACGCACAGTGGACCTCTTATAGAAGGTTTAAAATCTCCTTTCGTTCAAAGATTTTCTTAAGTGGCTATTTGCCACTTAATAGGAATTTCTGTTGTTGCTGCTGTCATTTTTATGCATAAACACCAGGATCTGTAGATTTCCGGGATATCCTTTAGCATTTCACATCCCTTGATGTTGGGTTGCCTCAGATGATTTTTCCATATTAAAATCATGTTTAAAATTATGTAGAAATTTGTCTGAGCATACACTAGAAAAGCCATTGCACACTGGCAACCAGAAAACCAGATGCTACTCACAGATGAGTTTTGTTTATCCAGGATGAAATTTAAATGTTTTAAAATTAGTCATCAATATTCTAAAAAATAGTAGACTGTTCATAAGAATCTAGATATCTTTTTTTTTTTTTCTGGAAAATTGGAAAGATCTAGCATTTGGGGCCAGCATTCCTTCATGGCAACAGTTCACTGAGAAAGGACAGCAGCTAGACCCTTTATCCAGGGCAGGTGCCTGCCAGCTTGCTCTAGTTGCCACCCAGCCTGCTTCATTCACTTACCTTGTCTTCCGCCCCCTGTGGTCATTTGAATTTGCAACTGCTGCCCCTTATGGGACAATTAAGTTCTGTAACTGAAAATGTCAGTAGTTAGTTTATGATCCAAAAATTGGTTCATAAACTAATTTAACAGCTCATATCGAAGTCAGATGCAGAGCTGAGGCAGCTTAGGAGGGTGGTAGGGAACATGATGAAAACAGAGAGCCTGACTGAATGGAAGGGGAGGGTCATGAAAAGAATCACGCTTTAATGTGAGAACAGATTCAGGGGATCCAGTCTGTTGTCTAGTATTAGCTCCGCAGAGAAATCTTCTGAATTCTGGTGAGAAGAGAGCAGGCCAGGTAGTAAACATGAAGAAAAATCAATGACATTCGTGACAATGTCAGAGACTCTCTGCCATTGACATGGCCTGTATATCATCTTTGCCCCAAGTGATAGTTCCTAGTCCTGGCCTGTGTTCCTGGGGAATCACCAGAATTAGACACGGAATCCAGGAAGAGCTCCATGAGGCGAGAGTCAGCCCAAGATAGGGGGTGGAGGGAATTACAATGCACTGCAATCAGGGTATAAGGCAAAGGTGGAGCAAAAAGCAAACCCAGTACCAAAGCATAAGAAGTTTGAGATACAGGAATTAGGATACTAAGTTTAGAGCCTAAGCCAGATGCAGAAAGATGCAGATGCCAGTTTCTGGCCTTCGCATTCCTTTTTGGGAAGTCTGATTTGGGTGAATCTGGAAAGCCCATGGTTTCCGTTTTCTATCTGTAGTAGTCTGAGGTCCACACTTTGGTGACAATATCTGATTCCCTCATCAGTTGCAGTGATTTCCTTTTGAATGTTGTGCTTGATAGACCATATTTCTACTTATCCAAGTTATCCATAGCTCTAGTTTTCCTGGAGAAAAGCCAGGGGTGGTCTGGCTCCACAGAGCTTCAGGCTACTTCCCTCTCTCCCGGCTCTCAAACAGGACAAACAAGATAAAATCTTTAAGCTGCAGCCTCCTCCTGAGCTCTCCACATGTGGAGATGAAGAGGAAAACTCTCAGGGATGTCGGATGGGGGGAGAGTGAGGGAATGGACTGTTTGGAGTGTTTAAGCCTTATCTGATGAAAGAGAAAGAAGAAAGGACTGGAAAGAAAGACATCTGAGGAAGGAAGAGAGTGAAAGAACATTAACATTGTTGCTGGAAGGAATCCCAGGTAAATACTACGCTAGGCTAGGTTTTCCCTGTTTGATATGTGTAGAGGGACCATATAATTTACCATCCAAACCTGAGCTCCTTTAAGAGAGAAAGAGGAGCTGTTAGTAATTTTTCCAAGATGCCAGCATGACCTGGGACTGGCCCAGCCAGCCAAGGCATCAGGTCTCAATAGTTAGGGATAGAGTAAGGAATCTCCCTTCAGATTCACACCTGGGCTATTGACTAAATCGTAGAGGCCTGGAGGCCTTCACTGTAACCTATGGTATTATGATGTCGAAAGTGAAGACTCAGACTTGAACTTGGTCAGGATGAAAGGGAGAGTGCTTCTCTTCTCTTAACGAAGTGTCAGAATGACCCAGGGACTTGAAAAAATTACAGAGGCCCAGGAATTCAATTTTAATTATTCTGGATTGGGCCTAAACAAGATTTTGATGATTCTATTGTGCACCTCACCTGGAATTCTATGGTTTCTCTCAGGTTTCTAGGCAACATACCCTGGTCTTCCCTTCCCCCAGGATTGCCCTGTGCTGAAGAGACAGTGGGATGGCCCTGCAACTAGGGAACCTGGGGCAGGAGGAGGTGGGAGAGGCAGTAAAGTGACCTGTGTATTTAAACTGAGAATGTGTATTTCTTGTCAAGGACAATTGAATATCAAAAAATAAAACAAACAAAACAGCTGAAAAAAACCACTAAACCAGGTCTGTTCTAGCTCTTGGCGTCACAAACAGGAAGGTTGAAGGGTCGTGCTTGGAGCGGTACTTGTCACTTTCTCCAACCATACAGATGCGTTTATTCAGTCAGTTGCCGCATACCTAGTCTGTGTTTGGAGATACCAACATCGAATCTCCCTTCAGACCCCAGAGATTTTTTCATTCAGCCCGTATTTCTGGAGCATCTTCTGGGTGAGGGTGCTAGAGACCACCATAGTTGCCGCTGTGCTGCACAGGGCTTGGGACAAACTTCACTTTCCAGACTGAGTTACTGAAGTAGCACCAGGAACCCAGAGAGAGCTGGGCTGCTTTGAACTGTTAAAAGATAAACCGAGGCAGAATAAAAATTTTAAGTTTGAGCAAAAATTGGTTTGCATCAGGCAGCACCAAACCAGAAGTGGTGGGAACACTGGACCACAGGAGCTCAGGAAAGACTTATATAGAGAAAGTGTGGAAGCAAAGAAAGGAAATTATTTGACTGGCTGTGGTTTAAAGCCAAGTAGGCTGTTTGTGATTGGCTGTCCTTAGCATTTTCATTCCTAACCTGGAGGCATTTACAAGCTCAGATTTAGGTTTGCCTATAGGCTGGCACAGCATTAGAGCCCCTTCAGTCTAACAGCTTCAGCCTCGTTGTTTAATTAATTTAACCCAGCTGCTCTCACCAGCGTCAATGGTTACAAAGCAGGTAGAAACACCAGTTGGATAGGGAAGAATTAATGAAAAGCATTTTAAATCCTCATTGCAGCCTCTCAGAAAATCACCAAAGGATTATATAACCCTCGGCAAGTCTTGGGATCTTCTTGCCTCTGCTCATTCTGCCTTTATTTCTCTTCTCTCTCAGAATCTCATCCCTTATCAATAGCTCAGTATTTCAGTTTCATCTCAAATCTCAATATCTTGCACGGCTCGCCATGGTAACTGTTCTCTGTTTTCTCTCTCTCTCTCTCTCTCTCTCTCTCTCTCTCCACTCCCCCAAACTCGGCTTCCCAACTCTGGCTCCTGTAAGCTTTTCCTTTTCTCTCCTCTTCCTTCAGGGATCGATCGGTTTCTGGGGCCAGGGCTTGGTTTCCTTTAAGATGTAAATCCAGCAGCTCAGCTCAGTTCTAATCAGCACGACAAAGGCCAGGAGCTGCCAGAGCTGCGGGCTCCTTCCTCTTAGAGCTTGGTGGGGGGAGGTGGTGGTGGAAGGGGGTGGGCGAGAGCCGTGATTGCTCCAAAATGAAGGGTTTGCTCTGCATATTTGAATGCAAATGGTTTGCATACACGGATATAAAAGCATGACTACATAGGCAGCCTGAAATATTGTAGGAGGATTCAGGAATGATTTTGCGTGAGAATGATATGTATGATATAGAAATATATGCCAGCTGAGTGCTTCTAAATTGATTTTTGTTACTGAACAACTTTGCAGTATATAAGTCAATGAAATTTTTGCCAGAGGAGCTAAAAATGCCTTTCGATATCGCCTTGCTCTTAATTTTCACAAGAACAAAACAGAAATTATGCTAATAAGGGTCAGATGTGGAGAGGTATGTACAAACTCTGAAAGATAATTAGAACATTGTATCTTTTATGTCCATGAGAACAATATAAAATACAAAACAAAAAAGTTTGCAAAATTTTTTCTTGTTTGTAATTCTCATTAGACTGAGTACTCCTGGATAGACGGGATTGTTTTGTGCAGCATTGTAACTGTAGCCACTAGTATGGTGCCTAAAATATGAGAGGTGATCATGAAACAAATAAGTATTACAAGCTGGCATTTGCCAAGTAACTGGCATTGTGCTATAAGTACAGTAGCTCAGTCTCCCAGATATTTTTGTCATTGGTGTTATGTGGAGAAATGACTGTTCCACTATGTGATCTTTTAAGGCTTATATCTTTTAGATCTTGAAGATTCTTTTTATTTTCCTTCCTTCCCCCTTCCCACCCTCCTTTCCAATCTTTCCTCCTTTCTTACTGTATTTAAATATTTAGATAAGCGCCGCCCAATAGAAACATAATTGTAGCCACAAATGTGAGCAACAAAATTTAAAATTTCCCCATACCCGTATATCTAAAAAGGTAAAAAGAAACAGAAAAAAATTCATTTAAATAATATATTTTATGTAACCTAGTATATACAAAATATCATCATTTCAACATGTGATCAATATCAAAAAAAATCGTAAAGAGATACTTTGCAGTCTTTTTTTAAAACATGAGTTTTCAAAATCTGGAGTATATTTAACATATTCAGTATATCTCAATTTAAAATTGTCACATTTCAAGTGCTCAAGAACCATGTGTATAGCTGTCATATGGACAACACAGTTATAGACAATCTGAGTTAGAGATCAAAATTGCTAGCCTGAATAATCCATCCTTTCTTTACTTACATCCAAAATGACCCATTTATTTATACACTGATATCTTGTAAGTATGCACAGCACTCAATACACATTGGTAGAATGAGTGAATGATAGTTGACATTATGATTTATTTTAGTCGGGTAAGATAAAGAACTTGAGGGGGAGGGCTTAACATTAATACTACCTACAGTATTGAACATGTGTTGAATCCCTGACATTAGACCAGATACTTGATAAACATTATCTCCTGTACTACTCACAGCATATTTTATGAGATTGATATGATTAGACTCACTTTTACAAAGCAATTGAAGCTTAGCAATGTTAAGTAAGTTGCTCAGGGTTAGAATCACAGTAAATTGCTGAACGAGATTTGAAGCTATGTTTGGTCTGATTCCAGACTGAACCCTTCACCACAGCTTACTGCCTTTGTAAGATAAGACCATCAGGATAAAGAAATAGCACAGAGCGGATGTATTCATTCTATCAAGTTAAAAAAAAAAAGGCCGTTGCCTACTGGAGTTGCTGAATTTTTCTTTCTCATTTTAATAGAAAGAATAATTTAGTAGGAAGTAGCCACCACTATTATTCAACATACTTTTGGAAGTTTTAGCCATGCAATCAGAGAAGAAAAAGAATTAAAAGGAATCCAAATTGGAAAAGGAGAAGTAAAACTGTCACTGTTTGCAGAGGACATGATACTATATGTAGAGAATCCTAAAAATGCTACCAGAAAACTACTAGAACTAATCAATGAATTTGGTAAAGTAGCAGAATACAAAATTAATGCACAGAAATCTCTTGCATTCCTATGCACTAATGATGTAAAATCTGAAAGAGAAATTAAGGAAACACTTCCATTTACCATTGCAACAAACAGAATAAAATACCTAGGAATAAACCTACCTAAGGAGACAAAAGACCTGTATGCAGAAAACTATAAGACACTGATGAAAGAAATTAAAGATGATACAAACAGATGGAGAGATATACCATGTTCTTGGATTGGAAGAATCAACATTGTGAAAATGACTATACTACCCAAAGCAACCTACAGATTCAATGCAATCCCTGTCAAACTGCCAATGGCATTTTTCACAGAAGTAGAACAAAAAATTTCACAACTTGTATGGAAACACAAAAGACCCTGAATAGCCAAAGCAATCTTGAGAAAGAAAAACAGAGCTGGAGGAATCATGCTCCTGGACTTCAGACTATACTACAAAGCTACAGTAATCAAGACAGTATGGTACTGGCACAAAAACAGAAATATAGATCAATGGAACAGGATAGGAAGCCCAGAGGTAAACCCTACACATATGGTCACCTTATGTTTGATAAAGGAGGCAAGAATATACAATGGAGAAAAGATAGCCTCTTCAATAAGTGGTGCTGGGAAAGCTGCACAGCTACATGTAAAAGAATGAAATTAGAACACTTCCTAACACCATACACAAAAATAAACTCAAAATGTATTAAAGACCTAAATGTAAGGCCAGACACTATAAAACTCTTAGAGGAAAACATAGGCAGAACACTCTGTGACATAAATCACAGCAAGATCCTTTTTGACCCACCTCCTAGAGAAATGGAAATAAAAACAAAAATAAACAAATAGAACCTAATGAAACTTAAAAGCTTTTGCACAGCAAAGGAAACCATAAACAAGATGAAACGACAGCCCTCAGAATGGGAGAAAATATTTACAAATGAAGCAACTGACAAAGGATTAATCTCCAAAATATACAAGCAGCTCATGCAGCTCAATATAAAAAAAAAACACAACCCAATCCAAAGATGCGCAGAAGACCTAAATAGACATTTCTCCAAAGAAGATATACAGATTGCCAACAAACACATGAAAGGATGCTCACCATCACTAATCATTAGAGAATTGCAAATCAAAATGACAGTGGGATATCACCTCACACTGGTCAGAATGGCCATCACCAAAAAATCTACAAGCAATAAATGCTGGAGAGGGTGTGGAGAAAAGGGAACCCTCTTACACTGTTGGTGAGAATGTAAATTAATACAGCCACTATGGAGAACAGTATGGAGGTTCCTTAAAAAACTACAAATAGAACTACCATATGACCCAGCAATCCCACCACTGGGCATATACCCTGAGAAAACCATAATTCAAAAAGAGACATGTACCACAATGTTCATTGCAGCGCTATTTACAATAGCCAGGACATGGAAGCAACCTAAGTGTCCATCGACAGATAAATGGATAAAGAAGATGTGGCACATATATACAATGGAATATTACTCAGCCATAAAAAGAAACGAATTTGAGTTATTTGTAGTGAGGTGGATGGACCCAGAGTCTGTCATACAGAGTGAAGTAAGTCAGAAATAGAAAAACAAATACCATATGCTAACACATATATATGGAATCTAAAAACAAAATGGTTCTGATGAACCTAGGGTCAGGACCAGAATAAAGACACAGATGTAGAGAATGGTTTGAGGAGATGGGGGCTGGGGGGGGAAGGGTAAGCTGGGACAACGTGAGAGAGTGGCATGGACATATATACACAGTCAAATGTAAAACACATAGCTAGTGGGAAGCAACTGTATAGCACAGGAAGATCAGCTCAGTGCTTTGTGACCACCTAGAGGGGTGGGATAGGGAGGGTGGGAGGAGACGCAAGAGGGAGGGGATATGGGGATGTATGTATACATATAGCTGCTTCACTTTGTTATAGAGCAGAAACTAACACAATATTGTAAAGCAATTATACTCCAATAAAGATGTGAATTTAAAAAAAATGAAAAAGAAAAAAATAAAAAAGCATTCCTCAACAACAAAAAAGAGTAGCAAATATTCTTTCCTTTTCACAAGTTTTATAATTTATTTCCAGAATGTTTATTGGAAAACATTCTAAATGTTTATTTAGAAAATTATTTTATGTTTCTTTAAAAAAAGAGAATGTAACTTATATTTTATGGCTTTAAACCATAGTGATTAAATAGTTTCACCAGGACAGTAGGTGAACCAAGAAGTCACCATTTTACATTCCTTTTCTGAACCTCCTCTAATTACCAAAAAATGTCCTCTTGAGATAGAGGTTAAAATTAGGATGCTAAATTAGGTAAGTCTCTTCCTTACCTATTCTGTAGGGTAGGTTGCCTGTTGAAAGCAGAAAATAATGCATTGCTGTGCATATGTAATTGTACAGATAATTGCCTCTATCATTTAAAAATATCATTTGCAAAAATGGCATCTATGATTAATTATGTACATTTATCATTGAGTCGACTGGGGTACATTATAAAATCCTTTCCCTAAGCTCATGCATCTTTCCTCTCTTCTTATTTCTTTCAATGTAAGTTGTTTAGTAATTCAAAATTTTTATTACCCCTTAAGCCATAATTCATCTAC
Organism: Monodon monoceros; assembly: GCF_005190385.1. Lineage (NCBI taxonomy): Eukaryota > Metazoa > Chordata > Mammalia > Artiodactyla > Monodontidae > Monodon > Monodon monoceros. Next base: position 88,083,998 of record NW_021703768.1, on the reverse strand, counting down.
ACAGGAACCAGCAACTAATTTGCCCTCTGGCTGTAGAGGGGTTGCTTTTTGACTTGTGGTATCAAGGAACAAGGGTGATGACGTTTAAACTCTCCCCTCACATAATAATGCTTCTGAAACTGAAATCCTGGGATAGGGATCGTTTATTGATATGTAAGTATCTCCATTACCATTTCCTTAACCGCAAACTGAACGTCGTTGGGCTTCAATGTCAAATGGTACCAAGGAAAGAAAAAAATTAATAAAAAACATAAAAGTGTATAGTAATTCTGAAATCCTGACATGTACAACTTACCTAATGTGAATATAATGTAATTAATGATAGTAGCAACTAACCAAGAACAGACTTTGTCCTTAACATAAGTCCTCCTTCTGGTCTCCCAGCTTCTCTGCTCTGCCCTGGATTCTCAGAATATCCAGACTGAGCCTCTGAAACGTCAGTCTGACCATCAGCTCTAAACACTTTACTCTTCCCATCTCACTCAAAGTAAGAGTCACAGTGGAAGTAAAAGTCGCAATCTTTACAAAGGCCTGTGATGCCTGGAAGATCTGGCCCCTATTACCTCCTAGGACTTTATCTCCTTCTGCTGGTCCCTTCATTCAACTCTCCCCAGCCAGGGTGGCATCCCCCAATACTCTGGACACTTTCCCCACTCAGACCCCTGTGCTTGCTATTCCTTCTGCCTGGATTGCTTTTCCCTGTATTCATGTGGCTGCTCCCTTACCTCCCTAACTTGGCATGTATCACTCTTCAGTGTACCATATGTTTTTATCTGTTAGTCTTATTTGTTAATTTCTCTCTCCACTAGGAAGGAAACACCATAGGGCAGGGATTTTAATGTGTTTGGTTCACTGATGAATTCTCAGCTCTTAGAAAAGTACTGGACACAGAGTAGGTGCTCAATAAGTGTTTGTTGATTGAACAAATAATTGTGTACTGTATTTTAATTTGTTAGATCTGGTGGCTCTCTCCCCAGCATAGGCAAGATGGTTGCTGGCAGTCCCAAACCTATATCCACATAACTCAAAATCCCCAGAGAATTTGGCTTCAATCCTGGCTTCATTCACAAATCTCAGTGAGGCCCTGACCAGCCTGATTGACCCTGTGGTGATAAGGGTGCGGTGGTATGGTAGTGTGCTATGTCATGGCAATGGATAGCGTCACCGGAAGAGAGAAGGAGAGATTCTCTGAAGAAAGGATTTTAGGCAGGCAGGCAGCATTATTACGCTTTAGGACCCAACACTTTTATGGTAAATTGCTTTCTTGTCTGTCGCTTGATAGACTGTAATACTCTGTGAGGGCAGGACCAGCTCTGTCTTACTTACTACTATATCCTCAAGGCATAGCACATATTAGATGCTCAATAAATTTATGAATGAATGAAAAAATAAATGAATGGCAAGCTACTCGCAGTGGAGGGTGGGGGGGGTGGGGAGGGTGTGCAAATGTTTGGAGGCCTCACAACAAAGGAGGACATTAGATGAGTTAAATGTTTCAGGTATTATGCTGAGACTCTTGGGTGGAGATGTTTACAATTTGGATTTACCTGTCAAGCTGACCAGGCACCCTTTCCTGGGACTACTACTTCAGGAATTAGAACTGCATTTGCCTCAGTTCCTTTCATTTTCTTTGCTCCATAGTTGACTGGCTCCATTTGAGGTTGCCACCTTCCTTCTTTAGAAATGGAGAGACCCTCCTTTAGGTCTGGCTCTAGGTTGCAAGTACTTCCTTAAGGCTGTTTTTGTACATCTCTGCTGGGATTCATTGTGCAGAACTTCTCTGGTTAAACTTTCTGAGGGAGAAAGTTTTGTATAGCCCTGAGATCTGGTTCCTCACAGAAAACACAAGGGAAAACACAGCGTAAAGTACTAGTACACTATTTTCCCTCCCTCACTGAATATATATTAATAGAGTGTCTACTGTGTGCTGTGTACAGTGCTAAGCTCTGGAGAGGTGATGGGGAGGAACTGAACTAGAAGGGGAAACGGAGGAGATGCCACACACGTATACAATTTCAATCAGGGGACCAGTGTTGATAGTATGAAGGGAACTCGGTGCCATGTGGTTAGAGGAGTCCTGCTCTATTCTATGGAGTCAGAAGAGACTTCCCCTAGAAAATGGCATCTGAGCTGAGACTTGAAGGATGAATATGAGTCAAACAGGTGGGACTCTAAATGTTTCGGGCAGAGGGGGCACCTGGAGACAGGGAGATGCATGGCTTCTTTGAGGACATGAGAGGAAGTCATTGTGGCTGGAGTTAGTGAGTGTGGGGAGGGTCCTGTAAGGTGAGGTCAGAGAGGAAGGCAAGGATCAGCTCATGCAGGGGTTGGTAGCCATGTTAAGAATTTTATCTTTATTTTGACAGGTATGGGAAGCCATTAACTGGTAGAGCGTGACGGTTCCCTCTGGAACAGATCACTCCAGCTGCAGAATGCAGTAAATATCGGATGGAGGTAAGAGTGGGTGGCTGAGATTGGTTCGGAGGCAACTTGATATAGAAATGAGAAATCGAGAAATGAAGTGTTACATCCCTTGACGGAATACTGAGTCCACTGCTTTATCAAGTCTGTTAGCGAGAAGTTCTCATTTTGGGAACTGATGGGGGTCTTTATCCCGATCCACAAAGAAAATATAATTAGAGCTATGAATATGAACGTGATTGTTAAAGATCATGTCAGTAAAGAAAGAAAAGAGGGCTAAAGAAAAACACCTATATTTAAGGGCTGGGCATTCATACCACAAATATGTATTGTGTTCACTATGTGCCTGGCACCGGGCTGTGAGTCATAGTCAAGCAGGCAGAAGAAATTAGTTGGAGACAAAAGACGAGAACTCTGAAAATGTGGAGTAACAAACATCAAAGAGTAAGAAAGTCTCGAGAAGAAAGTGTGGCCAGTGGTTCAGTTGCTGCAGAGGCAGAAAGTGAGATGAATGCTGACAACTTTGAGTCTGGATTAGACTCCACCCTACGTGGCACAGATTAGAAACTCAGGTTAATAAACAGACTTAGGGGGATTGCATATAAGGAACTTGACCAAACTTTCTCCCATTTTAGAACTTTAAATTATAGGCAGAGAAGACTTGATATGTGACATTTCACTTTATATCTCACTTCCTTGAAACCCATCTATTCCACCTATGGAAAGAGGGCTGTACATCCCCAGTCCTGCCATGGCTGTCAGACAAGAGCAGAGATGTTGTAATTTGAGGCTGACAGCAAGATGACCCCTACAGGGTCACTACAGTTTCTGTCTTGTGCCAGATCCTCCTGCTGAAAGATGGAGGTGCCATGACGTTAAATCAATGTAGTGAGTGATGTGGAGATTTGAGATGAAGCTAAACATAGCTTCCTTTGATTTTACCTTTTCATTTTTTTCTGGCTGGACGCCACTTTAGAAGAAGAATCACCTCTGGATAAATTATCTCTTCAGGCTTGCTATTCTAAGCAAATGACATTATGCTAAGAGGATCAGAAGGGCCTGAATGTTAATTGTGTTCATTTAGGGTTCCATGTAAAGTTTTTATTGAAGAAAAAAGACTCCCTATGAAATTTATGAAGTAGCAGAAACAAACACTCCTATTAGAAATATTCTGAAAACCATGTCACCAATTACAGATTTATATACTTATTTATTTTAAAGTTTCAGTTTTTTTTTTAAATAAATAAATTTATTTATTTTGGGCTGCTTTGGGTCTTCATTGCTGCGTGTGGGCTATCTCTAGTTGTGGCGAGCAGGGGCTACTCTTAGTTGTGGTGCATGGGTTTCTCATTGCTGTGGCTTCTCTTGTTGTGGAGCATGGGCTCTAGGCGCACAGGCTTCAGTAGTTGTGGCGTGCGGCTTCAGTAGTTGTGGCTCACGGGCTCTAGAGCACAGGCTCAGTAGTTGTGGTGCATGGGCTTAGTTGCTCCGTGGCATGTGGGATCTCCCCAGACCAGGGCTCGAACCCGTGTCCCCTACATTGGCAGTCGGATTCTTAACCCCTGTGCCACCAGGGAAGTTCCCCAATTACAGATTTAGCACCACGTAACTCAGTAATGGGAATCAAAGTTATGAAAGAATAACATTAATTTGAGGTGAATAATATCCAAAATTTTATTTCCAATAATTTAAGAAATGGATGAATCTGTTGTGTATTGCTATATAACAAACCACCCCAAAATTTAGTTGTTCAAAACAAGGACCATTTATTGAGGACAGGATTCTTTGGGTGGGCAGTTTAGGCTGAGCTCAGCTGTGAAGCTCTTCTAGTCTCAGCTGGAAATTTCTCATGTATCTGCTGGTCGCTGCCAGTCAGCTGGTTAGCTCTGCATCTGGGGATTGCCTGGGACAATGGGGGTGAATGAGCTACGTGTCTCTCATCAACCAGAAGGCTAGCTTCGACTTGTCCATATGGCCACTGGGCAGGGTTCCTAGAGAAAGAGTGGAAACTTGAATGCCTCTTGAGGTGTGGCTCAGAATTGGCTCAACAGCCTTTCAGCCAGAGGATGTCCAAGGTCAGCTCAGATTCAAGGGGTGAAAAAATAGACTCTCTATTGATGCAAGGGGCTAACTGCAAAGTTAAACCATACGGGAGAAAAAATTTTGGCCATATTGCTATCTATCACAGATTCTGAATCATTTTTATCCTATTTGAATCACATATTGGTAGATAAAATGTATAGTATTTGAACAATACTTTTGGAAGGGGAAATGTCTTTATTTTTAGTTTTTGTTGGCAGTTTCAAACTAGGACCTCCCTCACAGCGACCAGTCAGGATGAGATTTTATTAACAGAATATTTTTTACTTCATTCTTGTTTCTGTAACTATAAAGAAAATCCTCATGTTTTCAGTGGCTGTTAGTCTAGGTGTGTGTGATATAACCAATCACAGACAAAGCAGGATTTCTTAGTGGCAAGGAACACTACCTAGCTGCTGGCCTGGAAATCCTTTATAAAAAGTTCAGAATTGCCATTGGGAAAAGGATATTTACTTGACAAATGGTGCTATTTCCATTTTTGTCTGCCCAATTTTAAATTTCCTCTTATTAAAATGGCAAATTCAGGCCCTGGAATAAATTGAACCAATGAAATACATAACTGGAAGATACACACTTCACCACTTCACTCTGTAATATGTAGACATCTTATGGATGCAAGGACATTTCATGGAAAGGGAGTTTTAAAATTACTTTGTATGCATATAGAGAAAACAAAACTTTTTGATGTCTTGGCTCAAACTGAATAGGATCTCACTTAATAGCCCATGTAATACTTTACGATGATTTATTATTATGCTAATATTATATTGTAATATTTATTAAGCATTGGAAGTGTGCAGAATACTAGCTAGTCCACATAAAAGATCCTGATGAATTTCAAGGAAAAGGGCTAAGAAAAGCACTCTCCTAATCCATAGGAATGGAGGGTAATTCAGAATCTAGATGAACCAATAAATCCTATTTAATTTAGTATACATTATATGCCCCCAAAAAGGTAGACTAATGGAAAATGAGAGTGATAATCTTTGATTAAAAGGTAGTCATTTTAACGGCACATTTTCCTTCCAGACTTGAGTTTAGAAAGAGTCATTTCAGTAACATATTTCTCATTTTAAGTTTTGGAGCGCTCGGCTGCTGCGCTCTCAAAGAGAGCGCTCTGAGGATGGCCTCAAACTCGTGAACCAAGAGGGGAAGGCATCTCACCATTACCACTTCACCCAGGAAGACCTGCACTTAGTTCTATATGGGGTCATCCCCAGCCCTCAGAACTCTGCCCACCTGCACCAGGCAATTTCGAGCCTCCTGGTCCCCACAGACAGCTCTGGGTCTGATTCTCTTCCTCAGACTCTGGATAACACCTCCCTTCAGCTACCAGAAGGTCTCTGCCTCAGACGGACGAAATTCGGTGAAGTGGCACATTTTGGTGTGTTCTTCAGTAGCCCTGTCACAAACAAAGGAGTCAGGTTCGGGCCCTTTCAGGGTAAAGTGGTCAACACCAGCTAAGTCAGGACGTATGGGGATAATTCCCTGATGTGGGACCTCTTTGAAGATGGTCATTTGAGCCACTTTATTGATGGAAAAGGAGGTGCAGGGAACTGGATGTCCTATGTCAACTGTGCTCGTTTCCCCATGGAGCAGAACTTAGTTGCCGTACAATGTCAAGGGCAGATCTTTTATGAAAGCTGCAGGGAGATCTACCAGAACCCAGAGCTCCTTGTTTGGTATGGAGATTGCTATGAGAAGTTTTTGGACATTCCCGTGAGCCTGCAGGTCATAAAGCAGTGGAACCAGGCATCTGGGCCCTCGGAAGAGTCTGCAGAAGGGTACAGGTGTGAAAGATGTGGAAAAGTATTTACCTACAAATATTACAGAGACAAGCATCTCAAGTACACCCCATGTGTGGACAAGGGTGACAGGAAATTTCCCTTTTCTTTATGCAAACGATCCTTTGAGAAGTGAGAACGGCTCCGGATCCATATCCTTCATGTTCATGAGAAGCATCGGCCTCACAAGTGTTCTGTGTATGGGAAATGTTTCTCTCAATCTTCCAACCTGAACAAACACATGAGAGTCCACTCTGGAGACAGACTCTACCACTGTGTGTATTGTACAAAGACGTTCACTGCCTCTAGTATACTCCTCACACATATCAGGAAGCACTCCAGGGAGAAGCCCTTCAAACGCAAGTACTGTGCCGAATCTTTTGCGTCCCATGCTGCCCACAACAGCCACGTCCGACGCTCACACAAGGAGGATGGCGCCGTTCCTGTTATATCTGTGGAAAAACCTTCCCAGATCAAGAAGCCTTCTACTCCCACATGAAGTTTCATGAAGACTGCTAGCCCTCAGAGAGTTTGAGGACAGTGCCTCTGTATTTCTGTCTTGATGTTTCTTGTTTATGGGTGTATCTTACAAACAAATGATAGTTAGATTGAGATGAGAAACAGAATGATGGAACTGACCAATTAGCAGAATTTACCAGATTTCTTGACTGTGGTTTTAACAGCTTTCACAGAAACATCTTTCACAATTTCTGACAAGAATGGAGTATTGCTGAATTCACCTAGAAATAATGAAAGCTGGCTGTTAATAGTGCTTAAAGGTCTGGAAACTCAACATCAACCCTGAAAGGGACTATATTTCATTTCAGGGACTGGGAGTAGAGTCTTTGATTAATTGCGATTAAAAAAAAGAGGCTTTTTCTCTACTATTTGCCCCGGGCCCGCAATTGTAATATGTCTGTGGCCATCATCCCCTGTTATATTTCTTAACAGAATAAATTCTTTAAAAATCCAAAAAAAAAAAAGTTTTGGCCAATAATCCTCTGCATTATTATCTGATGTTCTAAAATCACAAGTTGCAGTGGTTTCTATAGAGACCAGCTTTATAACTGTTATTCCAAACTACAAAATGAAATGCCTTTAAAAAGTTATACCCTAACTGTAACTTTATGACATCACAATAAAATTTACAATGTTGGCATAAGGTATTTGGAAGTCTCAGACTAGAGTTATAAATCTGCAGTAAGAGGACAATTTTCCTAAAAAATAAATAATATACTTTAAAAACCATCTCTACCATGGCCAAGAAAAATGGGAAAAAATTTGAGACAATTATTTAGATGACTACAAAAAAAAAAAATCCACACTCCAAAATATCCCCTGAGGCTTTTATGTAAAAAATATGCACATAATTTGAGGAAAGAGTTTCTTAGTTTGCCGTAATTCTATTTTGCTTAGCCAGTTTAGATCTGGGGAGAAAAAGTAAAGCCAATGCTAAAAAGGGGCTTAGAAACAGCATTTCCTATTTCATGAAATCATGCTTACTGACTAAGGGTTATCCTCTGCTCGTCTTTAAATAGAATTCTCACAGAAGTTGATGAAAATCTTGGGTGAACATTGATGGAAAAATAAGTTCTTGGGCTTCCCTGGTGGCGCAGTGGTTGAGAGTTCGCCTGCCGATGCAGGGGATACGGGTTCGCGACCCGGTCTGGGAAGATTTCACATGCCGCGGAGCGGCTGGGCCCGTGAGCCATGGCCGCTGAGCCTGTGCGTCCGGAGCCTGTGCTCCGCAACGGGAGAGGCCACAACAACAACAAGAAAAAAGTTCTTTCTCTGTCTGTATATATGCTCATAAATATGCTACATGTGTATGTACATAATGGCATCAATTAAATTTTTAAAAAGATGTTCTAGCCCACTTGTGGGGGGGTGTCTCTAAACAAGTAAAAAAGGCAAAAGCACACAAATTTACATGCTTTTTGGATGATGGTAGTTGTAGCTGGTGGGAGAAAAGTATCCTAATTATTAGTTTATATATATTTGAGAAAAAAGTACAGGTTAACTTTATTTCTGAAAAGTCTACATATATTCTTTTTATTTAAATAAAGGTATGCTGCAGATATCTATGTTGCCATTGTAATAAAACATAAATACAAATTTTTATTATTTATTTATTTATTTTGTAATGTGCATTCATGGTAATCTGTATTCCTTTAAGCAAGGAGTGTAATGTTATTTAATAATTCACAAAGACCATTTTAGGATAGTATACTTAGTTGATTGATTAGATTTTTAAAATGCAGATAGATTTTATTTGGTAATTTTTATTTAAAAATTTGAAGAGGGGAAATACAGAGCTGTAAAAGTACATACATGTTCAAATAGTAAAAGACAAGACAAACATTTTTCATGGGAATAATATCACTTACCAATATCAGCTTTATGGTTGAATATTGGCCACATAGCTCTATGGTATATATACTGAAGTCTAGCTAATGAAAAGTGATGTGGAAATTGAATCAACCAGTTCTTGTTTGCTTCTTTTGAAATTATATGTAAGCACATACACATTTGTAATACACAGAAACATAACACATATTTACATGTGTGCCTAATTATTTGGTTTAGCTGTTTATCAAAATGACTGCTCAAAATTCTGTATGTTTAAAAAGTTTGCTATGTAGGTCTTATTTAAACTATATTTTGAAATGAGCAAAACAACACATAGGCAATTCATAAGTAAGAAATTCTAAAAAATGCCTCTTTAAGGATATTTCAGCAACTTGTAAAACTGCTTCTACTTATGCACAGACTTCAAGAGAAGGCATGCTGGGAAGCAAACTCCAGGAAGTGCCAGAAAATTAAAGAGAGAATGAGGAAAAGTGGAAAATTCGTGATGGAATTTGAAGGTCACAAGCTGAAGGTAAAGACATGGTACTCTATTTAGTAGAGGTTTTTTTTCCTCCCTCTTTTAGGCTGCACCCAGGAGAGGCAACTAGATCAGAAATAGAAAAGGAGCATTTCCTAAGGTCTGTAAGGAAAGAAAAGCTAGTGAAGAGTTATTCCTAAAGATTCTGAGAAAGCTCTTATAAAAGGGGGTAAAGAAGAGAGGAGGCTTCATTAAGTAACTTCAAATAGTCTGTGCACAGGATAGCTGGGTGACAGTTTGGTGATAGAACCTGGGTTCTTAGGCCTTTGGAATGAATTCTAAAGTTCTGGGAAGATAGATAGCGGAGTTAGCTTAAGTACCATTATGTTAGTCACCTGTTAGAAAGTTTTTTCATCTAATTATCATTTTTTTAATCTTTGATCCTGAGTTTATTTCCTTTATTATTTCTTCTGGGTATAACTGCTATATTAGACAAGAGTTGCTTAGTCTGTGGACTGTGGGGTTTGATACACCAGCTTGTTTCATTTATTTATCTGGACACTTGACTCAATAGATCTCCACTTCTATCTGGAGGCAGCTAATACAAAAAGGAAGTCCAGACTAGTCTAAAAAGGAAGACTAATCCATATTTAAAAGTAAGCTTTGTACTGCAACCACGTCTTGGAGATGGTATTCTGTTTTGTGCTATGTGAAAATTATTTTTATAGTATCACTTCATTTTAATAGAGAGGATCATGAAATTCAGTTCTTGGAAGTATTAACATTCCTGCCTTCATGGATAGCTGGGACATTTCTCCTAAGTACAGGACTTACTTTTTTTTTTTTTTCCCTGAAATATTGAACTCATTAAGGTAAAAAGAAATTACCTAGATTAGTGATTCTCTATTCTCTATGCTAATTAGAATTCCCTGGAGAGCTTTTAAAAATTACAGATCCAAAATCCCGGCCCCTAACCTAAAACAGGGAGTGGGGCCTTGGCACGTTCTTTTTTAAAAAGCTCTCAAGGTGATTCTAACTCATAGCCAAGGTTAGAACACCCACCTAGATAGTTCAAGGCCAAAAAATAATAAATAAACAAATAAATAGAAAGATAAATCCCTATCTGTATTTTAATTTGAAGCATTGCTTCAGTGTCATTTTTTCAGTGTCATCTGTTTTAAAACCACCAGTGCACTCGGTTACCGGTAGCTTTAAATCCAAATATATTTAGAATATAGCTAAGCCCTTTTACAGTCCATTTCCAACCAACTTTTCAGGTCTCAGCTCCCTACAACCCTCTTTCAATGTTGTTGAACTCAAAGCATTTGAACACTCCCTGCACCTTTATTCCTCCATGATTTAGCTTCTTGCTGTTTTCTCTCTGACATACTGGAACCTCCTTCTGAACTTGGCAAAACGCTACTTATCCTTTAAATGGCCAACTTTAGAGTCATTGCCTCTGTGACACTGGGCTAATCGTAATTATTTTCTATAATGCTGATTTGTGTAAATTCAAATGACTTCAATATTTTCCTGAGGAGACAAAGCCACATTATCTAATGGTACGTATACTTAATACCTCTCTTCAAACTTTATCTAAGTGTGTATCTGTCATATTGCTGCTTAGTTACTCCAATATCAATAATTACTTAGGTATATAATCCCAGAAGGAGGCATTTGATTTAAGTTTATGAATTATTTCTCCTAGACATTTGAATTATGTTCTGAACAGCTGCAAATTCCAATGCGTTTTATTCCAGCTCCCTGAATCATTTTAAGGAAAACCATCATGTATGATTTTCTTTTTCTGCTTAAAATGCGACTATCCAGACTTTAAAACAAATTGGAAATATTTAAAATATCAGAACATCCATATTCTTTTGATATATTGATTTTTCACATTTGCTTACAGTATGTGTTTTAAATAGGAAATAAGTGGATATGATTTCTTTTTCTTCACTCCTTTTGGCTTTGATGCCCCAGGAAGCCAGCTTGCCAACTCCCTGATACCTGATATTTCCCTGACTAAAAAGTCTCTCCGATGAGAATCAGCATTTTCCCCAAGATAGGAGTCATGAATTCTCATCTTCTTAAAGATACATATGTCCCTTAAAAGGGTCCAGAATATTTCCTGCAAAACTGTCTGTCATAGGAGCACCTATTAGAGCTACTATCAGAAAGACTGAGGGAAGAAATGCATCCTTCCTACAACAGAAAAAAAAAGTGCACCCTAAAATAGACCAAGAACTTGAACATCAGCAAAACTGGGGGTGGGGGGGGAATCAGATAACGCTTTAAGTGAAAATTTGATTTAAAAAATTAAAGCTTACTGCACATTGTTAGAGCTTGGAGTTGAGGCCCCTGGCCGATGAACTCACAAGTGTAGGTAGTGTGCTACATGAGGGGCAAGTTTTTCGCTAACATCGCAAGGGTCTCTGGCCCAATGAGTGGAGTTTGATAGTAATACTTGCTACAAATGTAAAAAAAAAAAAAAAAAAAAAAAAATTAAAGCTTATCCTTCAGTTCTCTAGCTTAAGTTTTCCAACTTCTCACTGTTGGAATTTTGTGAAATATACAGATGGTAGAGAAGAATTTGTGTTAATATTCTGAATTTACATTTCTTACTTTAGGAAGGTGTTTGGTTTGTTAGGGTGGTCTGTAGTGCAATCTATAATTACACAGATTGCAATTTATATCTACTCACAAAACAGAAGAGTTACTTTTCTAGGACAATTTCAGGTCTCTGCAGATAGGAAAAATTTCTGTAATTGAGAAACTACTCAACTTCTAGGCAAGAGCCCGTGACATCCAGGTAATCCCATGCCGATATGGACTCTTCCTTTCCTCTCAAATCGGTATTGCTCATGACCCCAGATTCTCCATCAAACTCAATCCCGGCTGAACTACAGGTAATAGCCCCGCTGGGTGCGGACTGCAGGCCAACCACTGGAGGGCGTCTGGACGCTTCCAAACAGCTCCGAAGAGCCTGGAAATCTAGAGCTCGAGGACTGGAAAGCGCAGGAGGAAGAACGTGATCTTTGATTTTTATTGGGCTAATAAGTAAAGGGAAGAACAGGCAGGTTTGGGAGCAAAAGTACGCTGTTTTCTTTCTTGGGATTAGCCCTTCTTGCTGAGGCAGCAAATTCCCTAGAGAGTTAGAGAGACTAATACCACTCAGGCCCCAGCCCGCGGAGCCCCATGAGGGCGAGTCTCGAGAGTGTGTAGCCCCGCAGCGCCGGGCGCCTGCCTAGCTTCCCGGGCGCTGGAGGACACCGGCACACGTCCCGAGGCGCGAGGACCGCCTCGCTGTCAGGTGATCGCCCGACGGTGGCGGCCGAGGGCCCGAGGCACTGCAACCTGCTCTAGAAACCCGGGAACGCAAGGCCTTTTCCAATAATAAAGGAATTCCTTCCCTGACCTCCATTTCTTCCCCCACCGGGTTCGTTCAAAGCATTTATCCTTTGGGGAGTGGGCAGTGAACCAACCTCGGAGTTGAAATAGAAAAGGTGTACGGTATTTCGGGTGGGCTCCCCTGCCGCATTCATTTCCTCCCTGCCGAAGATTCGCACTGAATTGTAATCACTTTACCCTGTGATTTTCTCGATCTAAAAAAAAATGTGTTTTCAAAGCATCACTTTAAAGAAAAGTCTTGCTTCCTGCTCATGAACCTTTAAATCCCTGGTAGGAAGAGGGGAGTTGAAAGGCACATGAGAGATGCTCAGGTTTTCAGATATCCCGGCGCCGGGCAATGCGCCTTGTGAAGAACAGGACAGAGATTTCCAAAAACACGTAGTCACTGTCGTTGCCTGCCAGCCGGCTGCTGGGACTGCGTGTCACTTGAGGGGCCCCGGAGACAGATTTCGGCTCTCCGGCTACAGGGTGGGAACCGGTTCCTTTGTAACTGAAAGACCCTACCCTCAGCTAAAAAGATGTCAAATCATTCCTCAGGCCAGACGGAATTCAGCATCCAAAGGGTTACACGCGGCTGCCGGGTTCGGGCGGAGGAGAGGGCGCCTCAGCACTCCCAGTAATTCAATTAGTCAGGTTTCTGGAAGGTGGGGCCCGGGAGGGGGGTTAGGAGGCGTGGGGAAGGGAGGAGATTAGGAAAACGCCTCTTTCTCGTGGAGCAGACCAATCCGGCTGGAGTAAAGAGGAAAAAAAAACCCCGATCTGTAAGCAAACAGCAGGCCTTTCCCTGACTGGCTGCTCCAGCCACCCCCCACCCCTTTCCAAGTAAACTGCGAGGGAAAAAAAAAAAAAAAAAAAAGCAGCCCACATGACCCGGGCCGCGGCGGCAGCAGCGCTGGCTAGGCTCGGCCTGGCGGCGCCTCCCCCTCTCGGTCCGAAGCTCACACCGGCGCTCGCGCCGCCCGCCGACTCCGCGCCCTGCGCTCTACGCCCACCCCACCCCCGCGCCGCCCACGTCCACGTTCACGCGCGCGGCCTCGCGCTCCGGTACGGCTGGTGCTGCTGGTGCTGCTGCTGGGTTGCCGCTGCTGTCGGTTTTACACGCAGGTCATTAACGAGGGGGCGTGCCCGAGGAAATTTTTCCCATAAAGCATTTTTTCTCTCTCTCTTTTTTTTCTCTTTTGCAAAACTGACTTTTACCCCTTTCCACTTCTCGCCAGTCGTTTCAGTCCCTCCTGGGCCGCTCGTGCTGCTGCTGCACTCAAGTTTATTTTCCCGCCTGGTAAAGGTTTTGGGATTCTGTCGGTGGTTTTCACCTCTTGTTGCTGCTGTGCCCAAGGAGGGAAAGAGGAGCAGCTGCGGGAGGATCGGGAAGGTTTTCTGATGTAGTCATCGGGGAGGTGCCACACGCTCTCGTGCGCTCTTTCTTTTTTTTTTTTTCTCCTTTCGCATTTCAAACTGATTGACGCCTCTCTACAAGTTGCCGGGCTTGGGGTCGGACCAGTCGGAGTCGCAGGGACACTTCTGAGAGCTCACCCAGGGCTCTTGGCACCGCGTCTGGGGGCTCATTCTTGCTCCCGGAAGGCGATCGGAGACTGACATCAGCCCATCCAGGAGTTGGAGGGATTCATTTGAAAGTGATTGTTTCCCCTCCCGCTCTCCAGCTGAACAGTTGGATTGGCATCATCCTGCAGGTTTCGGCATCCCAGCTCCGCCTGGCTGGCTGGTTCAGACCTCTGCTCTCCATTCACTCTGGTGCACCGACTCCCGGCCAAGAAAAGCACGCGCGAGAAATCCCCGAGACTCAGGCAGCGGCCAGGGTGTCGCCTCCCGCCACCGTCGCAGTCCGACTCCGACAGGGGACCTGCCGAAAGACGCGAAAAGCCAAACTTTTCTTTGAGGTTTGAGAGGCAAGACCGCTCCTCGCCCGCTTAGCTGCCGCTTAACCAGTTCCAGGACGCCGGCGGGGCTGGGTTTCTGGCTCCAGATCTCCACCCTTCTCGGCGCCCCGAACCCGTAGCACCTACGAGACTCCTTCGAGATTTCCAGGGGTTACCGGGTTAAAGCACAGAGGAGGCGGGGGAAGGGGGTCCTCAGACTCCCAGGACCACAGGCGGGAAGCCCCCCCATCCACACGGAGCCCTCTTCCTGCAGTTTCCTACAGGCCGCCAAAGTAACTCGGAGCGAAGCGGGGCGCAGTGCGAGGGCCCTGGGCGGCGGCGGAGCCGTGCGCACCCCGCGGCGCCGACGCTGAGCCGGGCCCGGCGGGCCGGTGTATGTCTCCCCGCGGCCGTGGCGCGCAACTCCCGGTGACTGTGCAGCGTGCGCCGCCGCCTGCCCCAACCCGCGCTGCCGCCGCCCGGCCCGGCGCGCACCTCCTTCTCCCGGGGTGACCGGCCTGCCGCCGCCGCCCGAGACACAGCTTGGCACCCCTTCCCCCGCGCTCGCCGCCGCCACCACACACACACACGCACGCTTCTCTCCATCTTGTGATTCCTTTTTTTCTCCTGAGCCCTCCATTGGGGGTGCGAGTTTGCCTTTATTCCCCCCACTCCTCCACCTTTATTTCTGTCTCTCCTCCCCCTCCTCAGCTTGGTGTGCGCCTCTTTCTTTTCTCGCCCCTCTTCATTTTTATTTATTCATATTTATTTGGCTCCCGCTCTCTCTCGCCCCTTCTCCCTCCCTCCCTCCCTCCCTCCGGATCCCTGATCTCTCCCCGGAGTGGCGCGTCGGCGGCTCCGCCGCTGGCCAGGCGTGATGTTGCACGTGGAGATGTTGACGCTGATGTTTCTTGTGCTCTGGACGTGTGTGTTCAGCCAGGATCCTGGCTCCAAGGCCGTCGCCGACCGCTACGCCGTCTACTGGAACAGCAGCAACCCCAGGTAAGGCAATGGGGGGCGGAGAGCCGGGGCTACCCGGGCCTCGGGGACCTGCGGAAGGAGCGGCGGCGCCGGGGATCCGCGCGCATCGGCCGACAGCGGCGCGCACTCTCAGAGTCTGCGTCGCTCGGGCGGGGATGGCTTTCGAGGCGCCCGCGGGAAACGCTCACTTCGTGCCCCTCATTGTTGAGGTGCGGCAGGGAGCCTGAGCGCCCCTGGGCGTCCCCGGGGCTGCCCAGACCCGATGCTTCTGCGAAGCCCGGGGAGACTCGGAAAAGGCGGGAGCCCGGGAGTGGAGACTTCGCTTCCCACCCGGGCAGGCTGGCCAGCATCCCGAGCCAGGCGCGGGGCTTGGGCACGGGGAACCCCGGGCGCAAGCCGCCAGGAGCTCCCTCTTGGAGCGTGGCTGCGCAGGGACTGTGGAGAGAACCAGCTAAACATCCCCAAAGTGTTTTTTTGTTTGTTTTCTTTTTAAATTTTTTCCTTCCCTTTTCCCCGGTGCGCTCAGAAAGCGCACTGGCAGGGGGAAGTGTGGGGGGCTGGGAAGCGGAAGCTTTAGGTTTATATTTTCCTCTTTAACTACGAGGAAATCATCCGACCACTAAGTCAGTCTGGTCCCGGCTCTCTTGGCAGTAGAGAGGCTTCTCCCACCTTCTCCACCTCCCGGTGGGCTCAAGGTGCCAGAAAGTTTGATCTAATGCCGGGTTACGTCATGCTTGCGGAGCTAGCTGCTGGAGTTGGCCGAACCGGGAGGTGGGAGCCCTTCGTCTGAAGCCTGGCAGTGTGCAGCCGGAGGAAAACGCGCGGTTACCTGGAAACGTTTTTCGCCAGCCGAGTACGCGGGAACCTAGAGACGGGCGCCCGGGGCCGCCCTAGCGCTCCTGCTGGACCCTGGCTTGTTCACGGACCCTGGAAGAGGGGTAGGGGTGGGGTTGTCCAGAGTGCCGGGCGGACCCCTCCCGATCCAGAGCAGGTCCAAGCCCTACTTTCTCCCCGGCAGCAGTCGGCCCCGCTGGGCCCATATTGCTCTGCCTTTCTGGGACCGAGGCCAGCTTCCAGCCTTCCAGCTGTGGGCTGGTCTCGGTGCCCAACGAGGAGAAGGGAAATAGCATCGATTATACCTAAAATCCCAGGTTTTTCCCTGGGCTGGCGTGGAAGTTGGGAGAAGAAACGCGGAGGCCAAGGGAAGAGTTTGGTTGCTGCGCACCCAGCGCGCTTGGGGAGAGGGGGCTGGTGGGCGCCTCTAGTTTTTCCTACCTCCCGGTGGCCCTCTCCGCCGGCCTCCCGCCTTCCTTTGTTATGCTGGCATAGGAGGGATTCCCCCCGCTTGAAGTAATGTTCTCTCAGTTGGAGATGAGCAGATTTCCCTACGAGCCGTACACCGGTTGCCGAACGGGGATAGAGTCCCCCTCCCCCCCGCTACCCCAGGAAAGATAGTCACACCCAGGTAGCCCAAGTCCTGACTGAATCGCTTGGGCCAAGTGGAGACATCCTTCAAAGTTTGGTTTAAAAAGTCTCCTGAAGGTGGGTGTGGAATGGGAAGCTATTTCTTCTTTGACATGCCACTTACCGCTATTAGGAAAAGAGAAAGAGAAGCCATCCTGCCAGAGGAGATGCCTTTTATTAAAGCTGACAAGACAAATAGAGCAAGCTTTCCAGTTGTGATGGCGTTAAAAGCAAGTCTCATTATGTTGGTTGGTTTTATTCCCCTTTGGGCTTTATTAGACAGCATATTCGAAACAGAGGAATTTATATTTTAAACTTTAGTGCCTTATCAAATAAAACAACAGTGAAATTGGTTAGTTGAATTTGGGACATTTTACTCTTGCTTGTCTTTTGTTTCCCACTCCAAACTTCACAGTGTAATCTTTTTCTCATGGTATTAATTTATTTGGGTACTTGGGTGTTCCAGTCATCCTGGGTTAAAACAGAAAGAATCAGCAACATCCCCACTCTTACCCCCTCCTTCTTAACCTGTCAAACTAGTCTGAGTTAGTTTGAGGACATTTTATCTTAGGTTATCTCTGTTTTATGCTTTTGATACTGTTGTTTGGTTTGAGATTAGCACATTGATTTTTGTCACAGGTCATGTTTTTTAATAGATCTGCCCTGCCTGCGGAAAACTCTTCTGCTCAGGATGCCATGGTGTGTTTGAACCTGCCCAAAGTTAACCTGTAGAATTTTAAAATACCAAGAGTATTCTCAAGTCAGTGTTTTAATTTGAAGTTTGTGGAAATACTTCTCTGATCATTATCAATTTGATAATGTTCAAAAGAAAGAATCATGCAACCCACCCCCCCAAAAAAAGATTCAGCTCTAACTTTAGTATTTTTAGGGATTTGTGTTTATCTTCATATGTTATCACAGTAAAACTTACTTTAAAAAATAATATAATTTTAAAACTAGGTACTGGTAGGCAGATTTATCTTAGAAATGTGGAATAAGACGGTGCTTTTTTGATGAATGAAGAAAAGTCAGCTTGGATGTATTTAAAAGGAGCCAAATGCAAAATAAGTAATTTAGAAATAAGTTTATCACAAAAGATAGTGAAAAAATATTTTAGAAAATTTGCAGGGGTCTACTAAATTTTAAACTTTTAATGTTTTACATTTTCTTTTCATCTATGCCATCATTTTGTAAAGTAAGCTAACCATGCTTTTTGGTTTGACATAAATCCTATCTTTTAAGATTTTGCTAAATTAATAATATGATCAGAAGACTTCAGTCTTGTGGAAAAAAGTAGAAAACTTTAATTGCAACGTAAAGAGACTTTAAAGATTTTTCTCTTAGAAGAAAAGTTCAGCGACACATTAAGCTGATAATAAATGGATATTGTGGCAAAATGAAGTAAATATATTTTAGTTTATACTAATGTACTTCATTTGAAATTATGTTTAGATAAAATTAAAATTAAGTATTACATCTTGATCACAGGATTTACATTTCTTATTTTGTAACTTGTGTAGTCATAGGAGTTTATCAGCTGCATTGGGTTTCATTACTGACTGCTTTGATAACAGAAGCATCCATAGATCTAAGTTCACAGAGGAAAAAAATATAAAATGTATTTGCTGTCAGATGGTTTTGCTGTTAGAATCTGTCTTCCCAAGCATTCACTTCTGGGAAATAGATGTTTAATTTTTAAATGCTGATAACTTTTTAATTGGCAGTATTTATTGGGCAGTGGACCACATTGATTTTATGTATTGACTTGCTACAGATCTCTGAAATAGCAACTGAGACCTAACAGTCTGAATAAAAATATATGATAACATTTTTGTAAATGCACCTTTCATATTTTAAACGTTTGAAAAGTTGTATGAGTTTCACCTAAATCGTGAGAGTAATAGAAAGATCCTTTTAATGTTATGCTCAATTCTGAACCGGCCTGTTACTAAGTAAGTTTGAGTAATGAAGATCCAAGTCAAGGAGATTATAACTATTGATAGAATATTTGTGTCTAATTTCTTTAATAATGGAAAAAGCTTTTAAGTAACTTTAAAAAAGACTTTCAATAATAAAACTTCCTTTACATTCTCCCTTAGTAGCTACGTTTATAAAGGTAGAGGTGACTCAATATTAAGAGTATGCCGCTTAATTTGAAACATGCTATAAACAGTTTGGTGCTTCCAAAGATAATATTCTTTCAAATGCTGTGTATGTTGAAAAGTTCTTGGATTCATTTGACCAATTGCCAAAATGATGCTGGGATAATTAAACATGTCTCCTACTGGTTGGCATTAATAGATGGAATAGTAAAATAATACAGTGGCAAATATAACCAGCATACTTTAAGAGTACCGATTTTCTTCACTTAGTACTTTGCTTCTGTTAAGGTTTGAGAATCACCAATTTAAAATGTTATTGTCTTATGGGAAAAGATATCCCTATAATTCATCTGGGATTTTCTAAATTTCAGCCTAACCATATGTTTTCTTTGGACTTGTAAATTAAACATTTCATGTTAGAGTAGCAGGTAATTGACACCATTTAGTTTTGCAAACATGTAATCTTGAGTTGTGAAAGTGATGTGAATTCTAGGTCAACACTCCCAAATCTTTCAGGCAGTATAGGTGATATGTATGTGACTAAGTAGAGAGTAGTAACATTTTTCCCTGATCATATAGCCCTTGCATATTTTTTCTCTTTCAAAATTCACTTGTTTCATTTAAAAAAATCTGAGCTTCCAGTGTTTTATATATATATATATATATATATATATATATATATATATATATATATACCAGTATACCAGTACTGTGCCTTTCCCACTGACAAATGAAATCAGTTTGGTCTAAATCTAAGAATTTGTTTTGAAGAAAGATGGAAAGTTGATCTTGGTTTTGAATGAGTTGTATCACCAACCCTGATAACTTTAGTTTTGAAATTTTAAGTATTTTAAATAATACTTCATATGTTAGAAACAAAAGTTCTTCAAGTAAAAGACATTACTTAGAATCTTTTAACTTTATTAACCCTGAACCTCAGTGTAATGTATCATTTTATTAGGTGTAACGGGATAATTTTGTTATTTTGATATTTATATCAGAATTTTATAAACATCTGCTTTAAAAACAAAGTGATGAAAATTTATATCCCCTGTAGGAAACCTGAAGTGTTTTTACCCTTATCCATTTGTAGGAGACCTGAAGTGAATTTTCCCCCTCTTACCCTTTGTTTAATCTAGAAATTTGTAGAAGAAAAGTGTGCTTCTTATTTTTGGCCAGTTTTCCATAGAAGTTTGAAAGCAAAATAAGCCGTTGAGATGTTATGTTCCATTGATTTTATACATTATGTTATGTATTCGTAATAAGCTATCAGAAATAGTCAACTGTCTTTTTCTTAGGTGACTGGAACATCAGTGCTGTTTGAGGCACGCTTGGCTGTTCAGTGTGAGACCAAGGTCAATATACTCTTCATGATTAAAAGAATCAGAGAGAGCCTTCAGTAGTTCATTACTCCCTGTTCGTTGATTTTAGTGGTATTAACTAAGCCATTGGCTCACTGAACGAATATCTTGTTGCCATATGTGTTCTGGCTGATGATCAATAGCTCTAGAGGCTCCCACCTTTGAAGACTGAGGATCAGATTTGGAGGGAGCACTTAGTTATTTGGGGGCAAATTAGCCTTGTGAATTTCTTGCCATTTAATCTTGTAAGATGCCTCTGAAGAGGCGTTTCATTGCATTCTGTCCACTGGCCTGATTTCCTGTTGGATTGGACAGATAAAGATGAGCGCCTCCTTTTCTCCCCTGTTGCTATGAACCAAGCAAGCTACCAGCTTCATGCTGGGCCAAGAAAATTAATGAATACAATTAGTCCTTCAGGAGTCCTGGCCTTTGCAAACTTAGAAGTATATGCCAAAAGAATGTACCTTTGAGGAAGAGAAAACATTGAAATAGAAGATGAACAAAACATAAGAATATGGTTAAGAACAGAATTTTATGTGAGGGTAACATTTGGTTTATTGTTTAGTTTTTTTTCTTTGTCCAGTATATATCATTTGATTAATAGTTTTTGAAAAAAGATACCCCTCAGCCCTCTTCATTTTTTGTGTTGGTTTTGAATAACTTCCAGCAGTAATGAGAATTTAAAAAGCTATGATATTTTATTTTAGATAATGAACCACTCTATGTTAACTGATGCCATATAATCAATTTTCTTTTCAGAAACAGTATACAAACTGTTAAAACAGCAGCCCTGATTAGAATGTCTTTGTTGAAAAGGAAGCTTGTATGTCTCTAAGCACAGTGAGGAAGTTCTGGCCACTTACCCAGGATGCTCAGTCAGGACTAGTCTTCCAAACCGAGAAAAAATTGCCTCTCATCATTTGTGACAGATAATGCCTTCATATTCAGGTATAAAACCTCAAAGAGGAGTGTAAGAAATGAGATATTAATATTCACTTTTAGTAATTTGTCTTATGATGGTGGTCTTAGACAGCTAAACATCAATAAATTATTGTCTCTTTTAAGGGCCTGATTTATATTATTAGATTTATATTTTAGTCTGCTTCTCAACCTATACCCTGAGCTGTTTCGTGGAAAAGTTTCTTGTGATTAATTTGAACTTCCAGTGTTTCTGAATGGGATATTACTCACTACCAGGAGATCGTTTCCTCTGGATTTTGCCTGTATTCATGTTTTCAAAATTGTCTGTTATAAACAAGGCAGCATAATGACATAGAAGAACTTAGTTTAAAAGTAAAAAGTAGTAATGCAGGTTTTTCTGTATCACAACTATGATGCCTAGTTTTGAGCATAAACAAAAATTTTTCCTTCTATTTTACTATTCTTGATAATCTATACTCCTTATTGTACTCTGAAGGGTTTATTGTGAACTACTGAAGTCTCTACACTGTTTTCTAATCTGAAATCTGTGTAGATGGAAACTCTTTATTTTTAGGCTTTTGAATATAGTATTCAAACAGTGAGCCATAGATTTCAATAAAACCATTATTTTAAAACAGTGAAAACTTCTCCTTGAGTTAGCTGGTTGCTGGGAGACGGTAGTGTACTACAGTGATGGTTAGCTCAGCTTTCATTCAGGTAGAATTCTGTCATTTTCAATAAGGAAAAATAAACCTTTGTCATCTTGAGAAACATTCTTCATGCAATTGACAGTTGACAGGTTGAAGAAAATGTTACTGTCAGGTCTTATTTTCCCCTCAAGTGAGAAATAAAAATAGTTTTGAGTGATTTTTTTTAAAAAAATCTATTAAAAACTTATTTCAAAATGGAGGAAAATGTTTTTAGTTTTTATGTGTATGTCACAGTTAATCTGCCATTTGCTTCAGGGAAGGTCATCAAAGTGCAATTCCAGGAGCGGTTGTCTAACAGCTAAGTTCCTAGGGTATTACCTTTGAAAAGCCAAATACAGTTGATTTGTTTGTAACAGGATATCTATCACTGGACATTTTATGATGGAGTTCTGTAAGATATAAAAGATATAAATATTATTCCTGTTACTGCTTATCAAGTGACCTGATTTTGGGGACTGATGATCATGATTCTGATACGAAGGATAATTGGGAATTTTGGTTTTGTGACATCTCTGTGTATATGCATTGGGCAATCACCTTATTAGCACACAAAGATCAAAACTTTAGAAGAAATTGCTTTGCTATTAATAATTTTCAGTAACTGCACAGAGTAATCCGTAAATTTCCATGTGGAAGTGCATGAATATATACTTGGAGATTAGAAAAAAATATACCAAAGTTCTTGTTTCTTGATTTAAAAAAGCTAGTTTTTTGGCTTTCAGTTAAATCAGCGTTTCTTTTCTTTCCCCCTAGAAGCAGCCATCTTGTTTTAAGACCGATTTTACTTCTTTCATGAAAATGGTCCGGAAATGAATATGGACGATAGAAAAGGACTAAACCACTTTGGGATCATTTTGGCAGGGCTCTACATTTAAAGCTCTATCTTAAGTTATTCATGAGCTCACTAGAATGCTATCTTCTTGTATTTAGTTGACAAAAAAGAGGGTATTTTAACTTAGTAATTATATATTTTAAACCTAGGCATATTATACTTTCATGTTAAATATTGGGCTGTACCATGTTTACCAATGTAGTTTTCTCTTGAAGCTTATAATTTATCGTTAATTTCTCAGTGATATGTTTGTAGCCCCTGTTATCACCACCCGCCCCCAAACCCTGACTTCCTTTTTCTTACTGTACTAAGCAGTCCTTTTTGTTTGTTGGTTGATTTTTTTTTTTTTTCCAAATTGCACAGCGTTAGCGGGAATCTTTCTCTAGTAAGTGGTAGTGATAAAAATATAGTTACCTCCAAAAATGAAGCATTTGGAGTGCTTTAAGAAGCGTTATATGAAGCCAGAGCCTTTTTGGTCCCTGGAATATAGGCTCTCACAATCTCATTACTAAACCATTCTTGTGGGTTCTTATAGAAAATTATTTTGGAAGTAAATTCATATTTGTTTTTAAAAATTATGAGAGTATACTAATTGAGACTGTTACATTTTCCACCATGTTTTGTATTTCTGGATACATTTGGAGGAACATGTGGTCTAGTAAACTTTACCAAAAATTTATACTACACTTCTTGCCACTGCATCTGTTTGACGACGTCTGGGAACATTATTCCCATGTACTGAAGTAAAAGCAGAACGTCTTAAGACTAATTTCAAAGTAACCTGACTCAATCAGTCTGATTAAACTGGGCACAAATTGAATACTACTTATGTCACAGATTGCTTCAGTTCATTAGAAGTAGGATTTTTGATGGTTGCAAGTACAATGTAAAGGAGATAAATACATGTTTTAAGATTGGATATACATCTCATGGACTTCTCATTAAAGTCCAAGTATGAGTTGACAGTCTTTGTACCAAAACGCTTTCCTCTGCTATACATCATCTGTTTTTCTTTGACTGATGGAGAAGACTAAAATAACCAAGGGTTCAAAATGATCTTTTTGTTTTAAATGAACTAACAAATACTTTTGTTTTTTCTTCCCGTTTCTAAGGTGTCAGAATATCCATTCTAGTTTTATTAGTGATTTATGTATGTAGAAACTATAATTCACAATTAGCTCTTGCCTCTTACTATGTAAATACATGTTATAAAAGTAAATGAAAGTATTTTCTCCTATTAAAAATGCAGTTTTGTGGTTTGATGCAGTCGTGGCTTATTTTGGTTGGATAATTGTCGTGCTAATTGTTATCTAGATTTTGATGGTGGTGGGCATGATATTTGATGTTTTCTGGTACTTAGGTGCCGGCAGGATATACGGCTTTGTCACATTTGCCTAACTTTAATAATATATAGGGGACTTAACCTTTTGGTTAAGTTATTTTTAATGGTATTTAATTGTATGGAGTCAACTGGGATTAGGGAGAAAAGGAAAAATAATTCTAAATATGGGGAAATTATCTCTTGTGTTTAACAATTAGGTTAAACAAAGTGGGAGCAAATGAGCCTAGTTCCCGTCTATTGTTTCAGGGCAAGAAAATACAGACAGATGTCGGAATGTGGAAGCTGTGACCTCTGACCCACACAGCATGGCCACTGCTGTGGCACACAAGTGTCCTGAGCCACCATCGTAGCAGCACTTTTTGAAGTGACTGACACTTGAGATGGAGAACCTGAAACTGATTCTGTAGCTATTTGTAGCTCTCCGAAATCTCATTCTTTTTAGCTTCAATTTTAAGTTCCTCACCTTACCTTTTATGAAAAACGTTTCTTTGTTTGGCTCAGACAGTGCTTTTGTGACTTCTAGAAGGGATCTGTATCCCTGTAGTCACTATCAATCTTTTCCTCCCAATAGATTTATTCATCGGGTTGGGATAATGGAGGAAACTCAGATGTATGGCTCTGCTGCACCAAGTATTTATCTGCTTTATTTAGCTAATATGTACTTTTTAAAAGACAAGTGAAAGCAGTGGTTTTGTTGAAGGTCCTTTCTTTTAGTCTCTGCTCTGCAATCTCGCCAATAACCCCAGGGTTCAGACAGACCATTAATGTTTTAGATACTGTGGCATTCAGTATTTTCTTCATATATTTGTTTACTGTTACTGCTGCAATAAACTTTTATGCTTATTTCTGTAGTTTTCTGGCAGGGACTCCATTTATTAAAATTTAGTGACCCAGCACTAAGAAGGGTACAGTTCAAATAGTGGTGCTCCTGACAGGGTTTTGTGTCCAACAAGAGAAAATAATAGGGAAATGAAAGCTGCCAAAATGTGTCTCCCAATTACTAATTAATCAGGCGATAAAGGACCTCAGTGACAGATCTGGTGTCTGCCATGACAGCAACTTGGGAGATGCCTTATTTTAAATACTGTATAAAACAAATTGAAGTAAGCCTCAGGGACTATAGCACCCAGATATTTGATATCACAAGTGTTAATTTTTTAAAGTCTGTATAAAGCAAGGCAAAACCCAAAATTGAAACTGAATCTTTGTATTCTTCACTGATAGTATCAAAACATAAAGCTATTCTTTATGTATTTTGCTTATTAATAAGCAATGCCTTTATTCTTATTAATATTTTAGTGCAGATATAATAGTAGTTTTGGTTTTAGTATTGATGTAGCATTGTATACCTACTTTATCCTCGATAGAGACTTGGGAAAAAATTAAAAATTTTTTCTATCATATGCCTGTCATCAATATTTTAAGTATTACTATAATTGAAGAACAAAATTCTCCCCTCCCCTGGAAATATATGTTTTTGCTGTCCCAGAGGTTCCAGTCTTTTCTGGCAATGTTCCCACTATGGTTGCAGGACCCATAATTAAATGCCTATTTATTATTATTAGTTTATTTTTTCCATATCAGTTACCACCTAAAAAGAAAAGGGCCTTGTATGGAACTATAGCTGTCGGGGAACAATGAAAACTAATTACACACTCTGCTATCACTATTGTCGACTATACTCTTGGGAAAACAACAACATGACAGTGTGTGTGTGTGTATGGTGGGGTGTGTATATGTATACAGGATATTCCATATGATTATATACATATGGGGTCAGACATATCTGATGGTTTAACTTAAAACTCTGGGTTCCCTGAAGCAAAAAAAAAAAATGTATAAAGGACAATTGAATTCAGTTAATTAAATAGACAAAAAGCAATTCTTTATTGGGGAGAGTATTCCTGATTTAGTATCCGTCCTTTAAAATATGGCCTAAGAGAGTCAGCAATAATCATGACTCTGAATATCTCATTATTTTGAGTATCATTTTGGAATGGTCCTGTTACCAGTACATCTATGCTATTAATGTATTTGATTATTTACTATATAATTATCTCTTTCACAAATTATTTCTTTGCTTCGCTTTAGAGTTCTGTGTTGGTATCTGGTTATTTGAGGACTGATTACTCAGTTTGTTTATTATGTATATTTCCCTGTCACTGTATTTCTCTTTTGATGGCTTTGGCCATTTCACTGTTCAGTAGGTGGATTTGAGAAGGAAAAGAAAACTAAAAAAATGATGTTTCTGAAACTTACAGCAGCTTTCGTATGAGATTTGGTAAGAAAAGACTTGGAGGCTATTGAATAACTTGAGGTTTGGAATCAGTTTTGGATTTTAATCATCCATGCCATTCCTGTTCTCTGGTACCACATAGAATCAGGACTTGGCCCTATATAATGGTTTCCATTACTACTTCGATTTCTTGGGTGAATTCTCCTTACCGTATTTAAAACCAGAGCCAAATGGGCGAATTCAGAAATTATATGTTGATTTAAACTTAGTTTTCCAAAGTTTTCACATTAAAGCAACATTATAGATAAATATCTAACGGTAGTAATATATTCCTATATTGAATATCTAAAGGTTACAATTGATAAAATATTGAGTGATACCTGCAGACACTGAGAGGCACACAGTGGATTCGGAGATGCATAAGACAGCATCTGTACCCTTAAAGAACTTGCAGTTTTGTGTACGTTTAAGAACTGTATACACGTAATCACAGTGCAAAGTAGAAGATACTCTAAGAAATGTTCACATATGGATTTATTCAGCGAATATTTATCGAGTGTCCACTGTGGGCCAGGTATTGTTCTTAGTACTGGAGATATTGCAGGAAACAACATCTCTGCCATCATGAAGTAGTCAATTTGCGATTTCTAGATCACTGCTTTTCACACTCTAATGTGCACACAAGTCCTCTGAGGATTTTGTTGAAATAACAGATTTTAATTCAGTAGATCTGGGGCGGGGTCTGACATTCTGCATTTCTAGAGAGCTCCCAGGTGGCATTGATGCTGCTGGCCCATGAACCACAGTTGGAGCAGCTGGGTTCTAGATAAATCAGTGGGGAGAGAGATTACTTCTGGTTTCTTATCAAGGGCTCTTGGTTGTATTTGCCCTGAACTTTCTGTATAGTTCTACAGTTTCTCAAGTGGCTTAGTATTTGTATGAGTGCAAGTTATTTGTCTTAAGACCAGGTAGTCTTCATTTCTTGCGACTTTACCCCAAATCTCAGACAAATAAAATAGATCTTTACATTGAGGTTTATGTGTCATTAAAATACACCACTATCAAAAGTAACAGGCCAGGGATTTTGATGTAAGTCTTGCTCTTTATAGACAAATCTACTGGAGTGAAAATATTGCCTTGGTCCAAAAAGTTTAAGGAGGATCCTGTCATAAATGTCTCAATATATTTGCAAACCCTCCCCAGAGATATTTTCTATGGCAATGCCAGAATTACACCTCAGAAACAGATTTTTAACACTTTCCAATTGAAATCCATATGGTCAAATGAACCTCAAATGTTCATCTTACATTCAGCACAGAAGATGACTAACAATTTTTCTGCTTCCACTGGCAGGGTTTCTTGTGGGTGACTTTAGGAGCCTACACTTCCTTGGAGACTTGGGAGGAAAACAGCTGTCTGCTCTAAAATTCCATGAGTCTAGTGTCCTTAGTAATCTTTGTTTCTATAGCATCTCGGTAATATAAAGTCTATAAATATGCTTCTTTTTTTTCACAGCATATATATCATTTGCTTTTGCAAAACAATTGTGTGATGCTTGTATTCACAAGTAAAGGGTGGAACTAGTTAAATTCAGATTACTCTGCCTGCTTACTTGTTGTTCCTCACTCTTTGTGTATAAATACAATATTCCCACTCTTCTAAGTGAACTTGAAAGTCTTTGAAAGCATAAGTAGACTTACTTAACCGATATACCTCTATGGAACAATTATTAAAAGGAAGATGAAAATGTTTGCCTGTAGACCAGCTATATTTGTATGAAAATAAACCAAAAGAAGGGAAGGATGGTTAGCACTCTTAATTCAAATATCCTTTTGTTTTTAATAACGATTTTACCAATACTTTTGTATAGTTAATTATCAAACAGAAGCAAATCTTTTCATTTTCAGATCCTTGGCAAAATGGATTTAATTAAAATATTGTGTAACTTTTATAAGAGCTATGAATATTATTAAGAATAGTAAATCAAGACATGTCTGTTTTGCTTGTTCTTTGTAGGTTTATGTTTATTCTCATGATGGTGTAAATAAGCATCTGAGACAGTGACTTTGAGGTGACACCCACTTAGAGTTTCTAGTTTTATGATTCTCATAGATAAAGAAATTCGAGAATCTTCTGTGACTATGTGTGAACTTCAGTGATTCCTAAAAATGAAGTATGCTTAGAAGATTATTAAATTTAGAAATAGGATATCTTTATTGATTAAAATGAAGTCATTTGCATATCTCTAAGGAATGGCTTTGTTCAAAATGGAGTTAATATACCTAAGATTTGTGGTCATTGCCATGTTTAGATAAAGCAGAAGATACTCAATAGTTCTAATTATTGTTTTACCCCTCCATTTTTTAAAAGGGAAAATAAATACATTGAACACTTTTTATTTAACTCAAGGCTATTAACAGTGATTTGTCCTCATTCATTGAACAGTTTTTATTTAGCTCAAGGCTATTAACAGTGATTTGTCCTCAGATTAATAGGTTGTAACCAAGTTCTTGATACACTGATATTTCTACATTTAAGATTGTTTTGACTGCATAAAATAAAGGCATTGAATTTATGTACATTTTTTTTTGTTTTGAGTTTTTATAATAGCAGCTGTTTTGGATAAAACTGTGAATGGGTTTGGGTGTCGTCTAGGCAAGGCTCAGAGAGTAAGATATTAAAAATCCTGTGTCAGATTTGATTTTTAAATTGTCTTTGTTAACATTTTTTGGTTACATTTCAGATCTAGTTAAATTTCAGCTCTAATTGAGTCTAACTATGCCATTACATTTGTAATGATTAATTTTGAACCTCAGTTTCTTCACCCTAATAGATAAATGGGTATAATCAAAATGTCTCCTTCAGATCTGTGAAAATTTGAAGGAAAGTATATCTGTAGCAGGATTTTTAAAAAGGTTATAAAAATTAGAGTAGAGATTGAGGGGGTCACCTCACTTTGCACTGATGCATCTTACTGTATAATTCTATATATTCTTGTAAGTTGCATAGAAATACAGTCTTACAAATAAAATTTTATTTTCAAAACATCATGGAAGAGTTGACTTTTTAAAAAAGATCAAGTTGTCTTATTTTGTAATATATGTTGTCCCTGATAGATATGATTTATGCATTTATATAGGATCTTCTTTTAAAGGAATTCACATTTCAGACTTTATCTAGTGATTTCTACATGAGTAATAATGTGTGAAGAGTGACACTTGAGAGGCAAGTCAGCAAGGACCTTCTTCCAGAAAGGAAATTTGGATCTCCTCGTGAAGTTGTTGCCCTCTCAGGTTGTCTCCAATATATTGTTTCCTCTTTGACTTCTAAAACCCTAGTATTCTGCTTTGGACTTCACAGGTATAATGAGATATCTCCATCTCAAAGGAGAAATTAATGAATACCGACATCCTTTTGGAGAATGCTTGTATTTCCAATGAGGAGCTTGTTGAAACAAATCAATTCCTGTCTGGGGCTGTTCCTTACAGGCAGCCCAGCTGTCCCTGGGATCCTTGGATTCTTCTGAATACTACTGCCAGAAAAACAGGGTTTAGCCTCTTGACGCCTCTGTGCTTAAAAAACTCCTGTTATCGACTGCTTTTAAACTTAGTACATATTAATTATGCACACATTGATGTTAGGAGCATAAATAGATCGTAACAGCATCTAGCTAAGAAAAGAGACAAAATTTGTCAAGGAACACATATTTTAATGCACTGAAACCTAAGTTTCCTTTAACACATTACTGTCAAAGGGCCACTTTCCTGTAGAATTGTCTGGTGGTTACACAAAGCAGGTTTTACTTCATATGTGTATAGCTAATCAGGAGAATAGCAAGTGTGCCTGTTACTTGTTTAAAAATTGCAATCGTATACTTACATAATTATTTTATAACATTTTACTCCTGAAGATATAAACCTCACTTAAGGCAAAAAAAATGTAATTCATAAAGGAAATTGTCAATGATCCTTATGTGCTGTACCCAGAAATTTAGTGACAACTGAGGGCAGCACTTGGCCAGTAGCAATAAAATATTGAAGTTAGTATTAGCAATACCAAAATTATTTGAAAGAGAACTGGTAACTCTCTATAACTGATTTCCCTTAAAAGTTCAGTGTTTTAATATTTGGAATTGCTATGCTCACCAGACTATCAGACTGACCTTTTTTACACTTGTATCATCTCATACAAAAGAAGGCTCCTTTTGTCCTGCTAAATTGGAAGTTAAGATTTGTCAAGGGAATGAGCTTGCTATGAGTTTATTTCAAGCTTTAAACTTTGTAATTTTATGTTACTTGGATTCAGTATGATGAATGGTTAATGGTTACAATCCCTCCTGTGTTCCAGGCTTCCTTTCTTGGCAAAAGGGTAGTCAAGAAGTTTAAATTTTGATGACATACTTATTGACACTCTGTATTATTAAAAAAATAATTCTTTATAACTCTAATATATCAGTTTAAAAATATTAGCCAGAGGCTTCATTTCAGCTAGGCTGACTTTGTATTTTCTTTCCGTGAGCGCATGTTGATTGATCAAATTAAGTGTATAGCAATCCAGTAATTCCTTAAGATGTGGCAGTAATTGGATTGAGTTGCATTTTAATTATTTAGCTTTTATTAATATGGTAAATATTTTAGTAAAGATTAGAGCTGAACATATTTCAGTGCATTTGATGAACTTAAACAAACATGATAGAAACAAGCCTATCCTAATATACCTAACCTTTTACCTCATATGTTTTGAGGAAGGGTGGTTTGAATTCTCTTCATTCTTTTTGTGAAATGCCAAATTATGTCAATGTATTTTGCTTGTTTAAAACATAGACAATGGTGAACTGCCCTTTAATACTAGGTCATCATAAACTAGAATTTTTAAGTTTAGACAGTTGCAAAACCTCTTTAATTTCTCTCGTATTAAAATTTTTGGATCATGTGACTGTCCTTATGGAAATATTGTAAAATGCGAATGGAATGTATAGTTAGGTCTTTAACAGAAACAATGAAGTCTCCTTATTGATTTGAATGGAATAATGAGCATTATAATTGGTTATGGCAGACAACTATGAATTTCTTTCCTCAGGTATCTAACTGAAATCTCTAGTAATTTTATATGGCCTTAATCATTTTAGTAAAACTTCCCAACTGTTATTTCGGGTTAGTTTTATGACAATTAACTTCTTAAAAAAATAAAATTAAACCAACTGGGCAAATATAAAAGTTTTACAGTTAAATAGTTTTCACCTCCCTCCGCATCCCACCTCCCACCTGCCATCCCGTAGAAAGCCACTGTCGCTGGGGGCAAGAGAGTGTTTGTGACTTGTTTTTTTCGGTTACTCTCTTCAGAGCCGCGGATCTACCTTCTCAATGTTGCCAAGCTAGCAGACACGCGTACCGGTATTTACCATAGCGCGCTCTCGATTCTGGGTGTTTGGTAATCACAACTTCTTTTTCGGGACACACTTGAATTGGTAGTATATATACGTGAGATCTGGTTTGGGAGTCAGCCAAGGAGTTTGGACTAACTTCCCCTAGGGCCCTCACATTGCCCTTCTGGGGAGAGCAGGCAAACACTGGCAAGCTTTGAGTGGTTGATCGCATCAGGGCCCCTGTTCACAGGTATACAGGGGTCAAACTAAGTGGATTTGCACTGTAGCCTAATACGGAGTTTTAAGACTGCAGTAATCAGTTGGAAGACGATTGGTTTTTCTTGTTGTAAATTGCTAATTAGTATAGAAAGTCTAACCTGTTTTGTTGCACTGCCTCCCTTTTTTTCTCTGAGAAAGTGGTTTGGACAGTAATCTATTTACTCTGTCTCTACAGCCCTCTTCCCTCTTGTTAAATAAAATCTAGAAACCTCTGGCGACTCCCCACTGTTGAGTTCTGCTTGGAAGGAGCTTTAAAACAGTGGCTCTAAACTGAAGTAAATATTGACTGGGGCTGGGGCTGGCTGAGGCCTGCTCAAAGCCTCCTATTGTTCTTGCTTAGTCAGCACTCCAGAGGCAGCTCAAGTATGCATGTGTTAGGAGGAGAAGAAAGGCTGCGCAGGGAAATTAACAGGGCCCACAGCTGAACTCCTAAATGCACCATATAGAGGAAAGAGAAGCTGACTACAAAGCCAGCAGGAGCTTATGCTGGGTTACAGAGAACTTGGGAGACTGGAGTGCCAAAACACTCTCTGCCCTCTTTCAGAAGTTTAAGGTACATGGAGCTATTGGTCTTGGTGGGTCCAGCCCTTCATGCCAGATGCCCTGTTCTCAAGGGCACATGAAGTGTAGCATTCTGGTGGAGTTGAAAGAAAGATGAGGGGGTGAACCTGGATTCCAGACTAATCCTTCTCCCTCCCTGATACCTGTTCTGATGCTTCTGTCAGCCTTTCCAACTTCAGCTGTCATGTCGGATTACACACTCTCTTGGGTCTCCTAAGTGCTTCAGCATCCCTGGGGTATCAGATGGGTGATGGAGAACCATATGTCATCTGAAATGCAACTTCTGAAGTTCTGAAGAGGAGATGTTCTTATTATATGAAAAATTGAAACTTTTATTTTTAAAAAGGAAAATTAAATCATTTAAATATGGAACAGATTCCCTTGTTTAAAGTGGAGTACTTTGAGTAAAAGCTGACTGTATTTTTACCATTCAGTTCAAGAACCCAAACAAACAGCTGGCTGACTTATGTTTTAGTAAAAACCATCCCGGTACATTTACTAACTGGAAAAGTAAACATCCTTAAAATGAAATTCTCATGTGTCCTGACTGCAAAGTGATTTTTAATAAAGACACAGTAAAACCACCAATAGCATATTTGGATTGTTGTTCATTTTGACTAATATTGTAAACGTCCCTACATCTTAATGCCTGGTCTTCTGTGACATTTGATATGAACCTGTCAGTGCTAAAGACCACATGCAGGCAAATACCAAGACAATTAGAAAATTCATTAATTGTCAAGGCAGTGATCAAAATGTTCTGCTTCACTCAGGCTAATAATGAACAACAAACAAAGAATGTCGCAATAAAGCATGGAATACTATGGACAGAGAGAGCAAGCACATCTGTTCAGAGTATCAGGAACTACTTGCTGGAAGAGGAATAGTGTAGACTAGGCCTTGAACGATGGATATGATTTTAATAGAGATGGAGACAAATAGCAGAAGAATATTCCAGGGATTCATAACAACAGGAGTAAAGACTTGCTGGCTGTAACTTTGCAGGTGGATTTGGGGGACGTACAGAAAGCAGTTAATTCCGAGTGAATGAGATCTGGTGGAAGATCGGAAGCTTGGGCTACAATGGGTTAGCCATGTTGCAGGATCTCACTGTGAGGCTTCTAATATCAAGGGGGAGGGTCATGTATAACAATTGTAATATACACGTTCTCATGTATATTATAATTCTGCACTGTTGTGTGTCTTAGCTGCTGTTTAATTGCTTTGCAAATATAACTGAATACCGGAAAAATTTGAAGGTCTCAAATTAAGCTTGGTTTATAAGTGGTTAGGTGGTGGGATGGTAAAAATCAGGGCAGTTTTAATATTTCCAGATGGAACCTGAGAGTGCTGTATCACATCTAAATTATTTCTCTGATTTATGGATTGAGCAGTTGTTTTCAAACTTCTTTTTTAGCCAAGAAACATTGTTCGTAAAAATCATTAGCAGAAAACTAATATATAAAACAGAAAAAAACAAAAGCCATCAAACAAACAAACATGAGGCTGCATTTAGGAGAGATTGGGGTCTGGGGCTCCACCCACCTCTGGCTCTTTGAGTCCCTTTTCAAAACCGCCAAGTAATGCCTTGGTGGTTACTCAGAGGAGTGCAGGATGATTCAGTTTTGCCTTTACAGGCACAGAGGTGATCCTATGCCCTTCTAGAGACAGAGGTGTTTCTGAATAGCTCCCATTTATTGAGCACTTACTGTGTACCAAGCACAGTGCTTTACAGACTTCACAATCATTATCATGTATTTAATCCTGACAGCACCTTTTATGAAGAAGGAAACGTAATGGTCCTCTTTTACAGATGAGAAAACTGAGCTTTATATACTTTGACCTTGGCCGGTAAGTGGCTCTTAACTTCTTAGCTGGGCTGTGTGGAGTGACACACTGTTAACACAATTAGTGAAATGTTGAAAGGTGACCTTGAGACAGAATTTTTCAGGAGGCGCAGTGGAGAAGAACGATGGAGACCATATGCTAATATGAAAGGAGGGTTAAAAATGTATGCTTATATTCCCCCTTGTTGAGCGTTTAATGGATTTGAGAGGTTGCAAGCCGCAAGTGGTACACCTACAGCAGATAATTAGTACCACCCACTGGAGGTTAAGTGTTTCGTTGACTCCTTTGGAGCTAATTGTGAGGCTGTGTGTATACGTATACAGCGTGCATTGTATATGAAGAATAATCGGGCTGGTAGGGAATTCACATGCCAGCTAGCCCTCTTCCTCTGCATTCGGGTAAGCTTGATTCTTGAGGCCTTGCCAAAGTACAGCACAATTTTTTGAAGAATTTTAGGAGAAATTCTAGAATTCCTTGAATAAAAGCTTAAGTTTAACAATCATATCGTCAGGAAATTTTCCCCTATATTTAATTTAAACTCCTGCGCTTTCAGTCAGCTTTGATTTACATAATAACAATATGAATTTACTTTAAAAATTTTAAATGCAGCTTTTGCCTACTCCACAGTAAATACATCCTGAGCAAGAAACACGTGTTTCTTAAGCTATCGAGAACAGCATATGAACGCTTGAATTGACTCTATATTCTTTTGTGTCCCAAATCCCCGCCCCCGCCCCCATCTTCCTCCCCTTGCTGTTGCTTCCTTTCATCAGAGGAGTTTTTTGCCCTGTAGCTTAACAGCCAGTAAATTATTCCTGATTCGTTTCAAAGACAAAAGTCTCCTGATAGGATGTGGATGGATCAGGTTCCCAGCTAATCTCCAGAGAGACAACATGGAGGGGAAGAAAGAGTTTTGGCACCTTATCCGTTATGGACATCTGCTTTGCCAGACTAAACCAGGTCTTTTAGTTGAAACGTGTGCCTGGAAACATGAGGTGGTTCATCGCCCATGCACAGTCCTTTGTACTTCTGCACTGGAAGTTGTTACCCTTGCTTCTTCTTTAGTGAATGTGAATAATATTGGTATATGGACAATACTGTAGTTGGTGTACACGCTCTGCATCTTTGTATGTGTTCCGTTCCCTAGATGATAAGACTCTTGAGGTCAGGATTGTGGTTTATGTGCAGAAGCACTCTAAACAAGGTCTGGCCCATGACGGTTAAGAATCTGAGACAGGTCCTGGGTATAATTCTCAGCTTCTCCACTAACTAGGTGCTGTGGGCCTGGACAGGTTACTTAACCTTTCCCAGCTTCACCTACCTCATCTGTAAATGAGAATAATAAATGTATTTATCTGGTAGAGTTATTGTGGTGATTAAATGACATGTTACATTAGAACTGTTCCTGGCACAGAGTATGTGATTAGTAAATGTTAGTTAGCTAATAATAAATACTTTTGCATGAATTTCTTTATTTTCATTATCTTTTTATGTACAAAAAAACTTACAATGGTACAGAGACATATTAAAGAGACAGCATTGACTAACTTTGGAGTCTGGGTGATCTGGGTTCAAATGCTGATTCTTTTCCTTAACTCTAAGTTTTGCTTGTGTAAAATAGAGAGGATGTATAATTTGTGATGATCCAGTGAGAAAGTAAATGCATGTAAAATACCTGCTGCATAATATCCTCTCAGTGAAATCTAGGTGTTATTATTAATTTAGAGAATCATTTGAGTGTTAACCTAGGAGATGCATTGTCTGCCTGTAGACTTTCTCTCTTCATTTTCCTGCCTGATGCCAAATGTTGTGGTAACCTAACTGAACTCATGTGTTAATTGTGTGGAAATTCTCTTTTCTGATTTTTTCAGTTTGAAAGGTAAAGTAATATCTTTTCAAAAAAAAAAAAATACTAAGGCCTGGAGTCAGGTGATGTGGATGTCACTTTTTGTTTGTTTTTTTCTACCAACTAGATGCTTGACCTTAAGCAAATCACTGAATGCTCCAGGACTCTGTTTTTCATCTTGACAACAAGGTGACTGAATTTGTTCGTCTCTTATGCTAGAGCATCTGACTCAGAAGATTTGAGATGTGTCACTGCTTTGACACTACTTAACTGTTTGACCTTGGGCAAGTCACTTAACCTTGGTTAAGTTGAGTTTCCTCATCTGTGAAATGAGAGGATTGTTGTCCTCTGGGAGGTCATTGTCAACTTCATTTTTGTTTTATTAATGCAGAGGAACTAATACATATGTATCTACATGTCTAAACTTTTGAAGAAAACACACACATGATATTTTGTTTTTTACTTTCAAACTTAACTTTAAAGATTAAAAAAAAATTTTCTGTGTCACTTCTAAACATGAATTTAAGGATTTATCTGGAAAACTATCCTGAAGTTATGGTTAATCAGTAAGAAAAATAATGTACAATTTCAGAGCTTTGGGTATATGTTTTATACCCAAACTAGCCAATACGCTCTCATCCAAGTTAATGAATCCAATCCTGAGATTTGACACAGGGAGACTTTGGTGGAATTGTATCTGATTAAACACCCATTTTAATTTGGTTCTAAAAATTAAGAAGAGTTTTTAAGAAGTGTTTCAAAAGAAGAAAAAGAAGGACCTCGAATTTAAAAAATATTCTTCAGTTCACATCTGTAAGATCTAAATCACAAGTTGATTTACTGAACTGTTTGGTTTTCATTTGTTTTCCATTGGGAGGAGTTATGAAGTAGAATAGGGAAGACTTTAGAAAATTGGGTAAATGTATAAGTATTGGAACACAGAATACAGTTGTACAATTTAAATCTTTATCATAAGTTATATAAATACGACTCAGTCTTTTGTCCTGTTTTTTGCTGTATCTTGTCTAATTTTGCATACTTATTTTTACATTATTATTAAAAAAATTTACATAATGTCATGGTAGGCTTTATAATATGAAATGAACATTTCAAACATTACTTTCGTAATCAGTGAAAACTGAAGTGGACAAGACACACTGGATCTTTAAAATAAGTTCCAAGGTGCCAGTTCACTGTACAAGAAAGAATGATTCAGCCAGAAAATCAATTAAAATTTTAAGTGATTTATGCATTTGCATCACGATGATGGTAAATGTAGATATAAAGAGTAATGAGTAATTATTAGCTAACTTACCTGTTTCATGCCTTCCTTGTATTGGAGAAACCTGTTTACAGAGGAGAAATCATCTCATTTATTTGGAGATGCTTGGCCCACTTCAGGGTCTATTTTCTTAGTAGTTTCTAGTCAGATTATTCCTAATCGGTTTCATGGCTAGATTGGACTGTCTTCGCCCCATTTCCTGTGGCATTGTGGGTTTTCAGTGGACTAGTCACAATCACAGAGCACGAAGATGTGTCCTCTTAGAGGTCAGGGCTTGTTCTCATCCAAATAGATTGATTTGTGAGCAGTAGCAATTACGGACAGCGGGTGTGTGTTTGCAGTGTGTTTCTGCATTTAGTAATTTGTTGGACATGAATGTAACATTTTTCATTTCCTTGCTATCTAATAAAAGCAGTCTGACTAAATTTAAAGAATCCAAGTTTAACTTTTGTAGACCCTGTTTTTTTTCCCTTAGCTTATAATTTTGTAACCTTTCATTGCTGTTTTTCAGAATGAGTATTAAAGTAGGTTTATTTTGCTGATGTTTATTTCTAGTTAACAATATAGGTATGTTGATTTAAAAACCTACTTAAAATAAGAGCTCATTATAATAACAATGCTGATTATGAAACTGTGATTTTAAGCTATGTTTTATACAAATATTGAGTTACTATTAATCCATTATAGACACTTGTACCCGTGATGAAATTGTGAGAGGCTGAAGAAAGTGTATGTATATATATAATAGCTGTACACTTAAACTGAAAAGTTTGAGTGTCTGGTTCTTAAGTTTCCAGAATTGCATAAGATAGAAATACATTGATAACAGTTAATATGCAAAACAAGTCATTTTATTTAAATACATATATAAACTGCATTTTATCTGCAAATTATTCCACCTACTATGTCATTTGCTTTTTGTTTTATATTATCAGAGTGATATCATCAGAAAGATGCTATTTTTGAAAAAAAGTCAATAATTTGTATTATAGGACCCATATTATGCATAACTATCATTTACGTGATATTTTAGTTAAACCTGCTTATTAGCTATCTACAGTGCACTGATAATAATATCCAGAAGTCCCAATTCCACAGTAAAATGACTGTATCTGGAGGAACTTGGAGAACTCATCTCGAATGTGTATCCTTTACACACAAAAAATCCTACATGATGAAGCTTTTACAATAAGATTTTTTCACATGTCTTCGGAGTCAGGACTCTTCCGTCTTAAGAACTACGTTCAGTGACAGTATCCCGGTAGTAAGTAACAGTATCCCCGGCCCTACCTCCACGCTTCCATGAAAATATTTTTTCAGAAGCAGTAGTTTTAATGTTCTCATGGTTTTAACAGCTACGTCTTTCAATAATGACACACTCAACATGAGTACATGTAACTATTCCTGTCTCCATGTTTACAGGGAGACCAGGAACTCAAGTGGATCTGTGAAAGGAAGAATTAGCACCCACACGTTTAACTAGTGCCTTCCCCCCATTACCTTTTGTACCCCTTGGTAGCAACTGTCTCATCTCCCTGAAGACGTTAATTATATCAGATACACTGTAATCGCTTTGGTGTCAGGGTCACGCCTTGTTAATCTTTACTGTAGTTGGCATAGTGCTTGGCACACAGTAGGCACTTTGTAGGATTTTAAAAATATGAGAATGATAATGCCATTAAGCATATAGCATCTGCTTAGATTCCGCTCATCTTTCACTTCATTGAAAAGGAGCTACGCTTTAGTTAACACATTTTGTACTTGATAATTATAAGCCACAGCTAACCTATGATTATTCTTCACAGTAGAAGTGCAAATAGATCCTTATTCATTGTTTTTCTCAGCCACATTGTTTGGTCTCAGCCTCTTAGGTATTTGAAGAGATG
This sequence comes from Monodon monoceros, assembly GCF_005190385.1. Taxonomy (NCBI): domain Eukaryota; kingdom Metazoa; phylum Chordata; class Mammalia; order Artiodactyla; family Monodontidae; genus Monodon; species Monodon monoceros. Next base: position 88,044,562 of record NW_021703768.1, on the reverse strand, counting down.
GATTGATGATGGCAAAGCAGGTGACAGGCTTCAGGCCACAGGGAATGTGTGCTCAAGTGAGTTTGGCTTTCTTCATGTAACTGAATCCTCCATATTTACCTGGAGAAAACAGTAATAGCTTAATGGCTGATTTGGTCATGGCTTAGAATGGGCCTTTAATGGTGTTTTTTTGTTTGTTTATTTTAGCGATCTTCAAATCAAGAATTGCATCTTTAAAAATGCCAAACACTTTAAATATTTGGGGGCTATTCTGTACAGGCTTGATGACTTTAAGTCTATGCAGTGTCCACAAGATATGAGTAAAGTAAAAATAACATTTTCCCCCAAATCCTTTTGAAGTAAGATTCAGACAAAAACATTTATTTGCTCTGGTATTTTGGAACAAATTTAATGTTAGAACTAGACTATAAAACTTGATTCAATATATTGTGGGCAGATTGTTTAAGATGGCACTTAAAAACACTGTCACACGTATGCAAAGATTTGATAGAAATAAATTTGGTAATGATGTTAACATATGAATAGTGAGTGCCTTTTAGGGGGCCGTTTAAATAAAGTATCATGAATGGTGGTATAAATTTAATTTAGTCATCTCTGGATAAAGTACAAATGAACAATTTAGTGTTTACGTAGGTTAAAGATGGCTAAGAAAATGCTTCAACTCCTACAAAGCAGACTTGCTCATTTTAATCATTTTTTCTGGATGAATTTAACTCATACTGGAACAGTTGAAAACATTTGCAAGTCGTGACATTATATAACCTGACAATTTTTTCATCTTTAAAAGTAAATGACAGTCTTCAATTTGTTGAAGAAGTTCATTTTTTTAACTCAAGCATTTACTGTGTTAGGTACTGACTAGGTAATTAACAAAAGTATTTTTGGATAACAAAATCAACAGTTATTCATAAGTGAATAGCTGAATTTATCTGCTTGTTTTGCTTTACTGCAAAACGTACAACTTTGTGTTTACATGAGAAATTTCTTTAGATAACATTGCTTTTTCCCTTTCACGAACCTTCTTCTACAGGCCATGTTTTCTTCATTAATTTGTATAAATAATCTTTGAAATGAAGCAAAATGTTCTCATACTTTCTTTATAAATGTTTCTTTTTCTCTCCTTTTATTTATAAGTAAGCACTGAACTTTTTGCGGAGGTTACTAGGAGCTAACAAGTAGCGTACAATGTTTGTCAGACGAATCTGAGGCAAGGTGACTATTTCTGCCTAATGGAGGATGACAACGACGGATTTAAGAAGTCATCCCCTTATTGTCTCTAGCACAAAAACCTTCTGCCTGCATCTTTCAGCTTGTAACACCACTTCTAAAGGATCCATGGGCAAACTGCTGAATTTTTATTAATCAGCTTAACTTAATGAAATGAAAAGACCTTTTCAAAAGAATGAAGAAGGGAGAGACAGATACTGAGAGCTACTCTAATTCTTTTCCATGAAAAAACCATTTTCCTTCCAGATTTTTTAGGGAAGACATATTCAGTCCTGTGTCCAGGTAATTCATCTGGCTCATCTTTCTAATTTTCACACACTTAGGGACTTTCCCTAGCCATGTGCTGCCTTTATTATTATTTTTTAAAGAAAATAGACAGCTATAAAGAAGAGTTAATGAGAGTTGAGGGGGGAAATGCCTTTGGGAAAGGAGGCAGGAAAGCTTAAGCTGATAAAACATGACTCCTTTTTGATGGGGGCTCTGTTTGGATAACTTGCCCTTGTCTAAATTCTTCTCTCTTCCCATCCTTCCTGCTCCCCCCACCCCTTTTCCTCTCCCTGTCTTGTCAAGCCTACTTCATAAACGGTAGCAGCTGGAGATCTTTTAGTGGCATTCAGGGATTACTTCCCTTTGGGGTTTTCATAAACCTTGATGCTTGAAACATAGTAAAGACGCTTCTGGAGACAATCACCATTCAGGCTGGGGACCATGGAACCTTTCAGGGCCCAGATGGTTGGGTCCAGGTGGGACCCCAGGGTGCATGGAGCACAGCACATCACCGTAGCGAGGACTCTGGGCCCTGAAGGACAGGCTGGGAAGCAGTCAATAGAGCGATGGTTTTCTGTGCAGTCAGTAGAGGGTGCTTTGCATGATTTCTCAACCCACTTCACTCGTGCTCCCTTAAATTACTGGACTTAAATCTCTGATCAGCCAGAGTTGCCACCACTCAAGTCCCATGGTTCAGGGCTTATCATCCTCCATGGTGGGAAGCTGCCCACAGTGGGGACACTAAGATGGCAAGATGCTGACCTCATTAGGTAGATCTCCTGAGGTGTGTCATTGGTGGTCAGGTGGTACAGAGTGCCTCAATGTTGGAAGAGAAATGTCTTGTTGCCACGTAATTGTCAAGGCCACCTAGTAGCTTTTTTTTTTTTTTTTGCGGTACGCGGGCCTCTCACTGTTGTGGCCTCTCCCGTTGCGGAGCACAGGCTCCGGACGCGCAGGCTCAGCGGCCATGGCTCACGGGCCCAGCCGCTCCGCGGCATGTGGGATCTTCCCGGACCGGGGCACGAACCCGCGTCGCCTGCATTGGCAGGCGGACTCTCAACCACAGCGCCAACAGGGAAGCCCCCACCTAGTAGCTTTTTTATGTTACCTAGTAATTTATCCCAATATGTGGCTTTTAAATTTTAGTTCTTAGAGTGAATCAGGAAAGCTTTATAAAGATGGTGCCACGTGGGTTCTTCAAGTTCATCTAATTTTGTTGTCTAATTTTGTTTTTGTAGGTGGGAAAAATAGGAGGCAAAATGACATTTTAGATGTCACACAGAGCATGAGTCTGTCTTCTCATCTGTGATTTCTGAGATTTTTTCCCCCATTTCTCTCTCCTATGGAATTCTGTGTTTAAAGTGATCCCTGAAAGAACTTCTAGAAAATCCCAGTGTGCCAAGGAAAACTATGGCCAACCCCTGTATCCTCTCTTTCCTCCTATTTTGCACATGTCAACTTTTCTTTTCTCTCCCTTACATCTTGATGTCATGTCATTCTGGAAGGTAAAAGCACACAGTTTCTGAGGATGTTATGACTGCCCGATTATGCAGTGTTCTTTTTTAAAATTATAAATTTATTGATTTATTTTTGGCTGCATTGGGTCTTCATTGCTGCGCGCAGGCTTTCTCTAGTTGTGGTGAGTGGGGGCCACTCTTTGTTGTGGTGCGCAGACTTCTCATTGCGGTGGCTTCTCTTGTTGCGGAGCATGGGCTCTAGGCACGCGGGCTTCAGTAGTTATGGTGCGCGGGCTCAGTAGTTGTGGCTCGCAGGCTCTAGAGCGCAGGCTCAGTAGTTGTGATGCACGGACTTAGTTGCCCCATGGCATGTGAGATCTTCCTGGATCAGGGCTCAAACGCGTGTCCCCTGCATTGGGAGGCAGATTCCCAACCACTGTGCCACCAGGGAAGTCCTATGCAATATTCTTTAGAAGTCACATGGGTTCCAGAGAGAGAACTTCTGCTTTACAGGGTTGGGAATCAGTCTACTCTCAACATGTGTTGGCCTTTTAACACAAATGGGTAAATTTTTTCTTTAGGTAGATTTCTGGACACAGAAAGTAAGATTGATTATGATTTTACGAAAGCATCAAGTGATGGTGATAGAAGCTGCCTCTCCAAATGCCATCTGGTTACGCCAGGTCCTCTCTGTCTTGTCCCCACTTAACCTACTTCATGGCTTTTAGATAGTGTCCTTCTCTGACACTTTCAACTGGGAGAAGCGAGAATGTGGGCACTTTTAGGCTAGTCCTTGGGGGTTGAGGCTGGCCTCAGTGTGGAGCTGGAATATTAGGAAACAGCTGTTCTTTGCCTGGGTGGACAGTCATTGATTTTTAAGTACTTGGGCCTCCTGATGGCGTAAAAACCCATTTGTGCCTCTTTAGATTAAGGTTAATTTTTGTGGTAGTGAGTGCAGATGCAATGAACAGATGCTGCACACTTGCTTTAGCTTTCATACATACTCTGTACTTTAAAATGAAATTTAATTAAAAATTAAACGCATCATTAGTTCATAAAAGGAAAATTTTTTGAAAATCCCTGATTAGAATGTATTGCATCAAATAAAACCACGGTCCCAGTAAACCTGGGGAGTTGATTTATTTAAAAAGTTCATAGATAAAAGTGAACTGTCCATTATTGATTTTTTCTCGCCCCCATAGTTTATAGCCTACTATGCTCTTGTATAATGATTTCATGAAACCATTTTAATCATAAACATTTATCGGGATTGGAAAATGATGTTTATTCATTTTCTCCAACATAATGAAAATCACAGCTTTCAAATTATGTGTGAGCTTTAGTTTATGTATACATACATTTTATTTATTTAGACCTGAATAGGAATGTATACCAGGCTGCTAAAATTCAAACTCAGAAATAGAAGAGAAGTGATTGTGGTATGGCTTGCTTAGGTATGCCCAGCAGGACCCCCAGATCATTTTCTCTTGTGGAAGGAGAAACACCAAGGTTGTCTGGGAGGTTTGTGATTGACCTTGTGTGTGCCAGCATTCTCATTTGTCTTTCAAAGTATGTGTAGAGTGGTTACCTCTGTGGTTAGGAAATCATTTGTAGCTTAGAGTTGTAATGCTGCGAGACAATCCGCTCACCTGCAGGTAATGTTTCATTAGCCTCTTTCAAATTGACAGGGCTGGCTGCTTCCACATATCCCTCTGGTGAAGCTGAATCATTGCTCTGTTTGTTTTCTACTTTCTTGTTACAGGTCACTTTCAGTAAGGAGTCTCCCCTCAGGCCTTATTAAAGTAACAACCAGATAAACTATGCTTCCAAATCAGGAAGAGGGAAGATGGGACTTGATATCACTAACTCACCTGGTTTTATTATTATGGATTTGTTTTCATTAGAGAAGTAGCATCACATTAGAGAAACATTTTCCCACAGTTCTACAACTCATGTTGGGATATTTCCATTTGAGCTTTTCTCATATGCTTGGCTATTAATTAATTCATTGCATCTAGCCTTTTTTCCCTTAATATTATATAGTAAATATTTTCTAATATTGCTGGAAGCAGCCTGTATAATACTGAAATTTTCCTTGTCAATGACTGGATAAACTTTCATCAAGACAATTAACCATTACTTATTTAACCAATACTTTTCCATCTTATTAGCTACCCTTTCCCCCAGAGTTTGTTAACAATATGTTTGGGAAAAGCTGGATTAAAGAAATGACATTACATCTGAGCCTTTGAGTGCCTTTAACATACGAATAATCTCTGACAGGCCACGATGGAGCATAGGCCCACGATGGAGCATATATGTGGCATATCCAAAACTTTCTGACTATTTAGAAATACTGAATTACTATTCTTTATTGTTAGACATATAACTTTTCGGGGGCTTCCCTGGTGGCACAGTGGTTGAGAGTCCGCCTGCCGATGCAGGGGACGCGGGTTCGTGCCCCGGTCCGGGAGGATCCCACATGCCACGGAGCGGCTGGGCCCGTGAGCCATGGCCACCGAGCCTGCGCGTCCGGAGCCTGTGTTCCGCAACGGGAGAGGCCACAACAGTGAGAGGCCCGCGTACTGCAAAAAAAAAAAAAAAAAAAAAAAAAACAGATAACTTTTCATAATATAGTTTTCCATAATATAAATGACACATAGATAACTTAATTTTTTTTTTTTTTTTTTTGCTTAAAGCTTACCTTATATTTTGGATTTTTCTCCAGGGTAGAATAGTAGGATTACTGGGTGGAACAGTATTAACATTGTGTAATTGTTGGTAATATTGTCGGGTTGCTTTATAGTTTCATAATACTCTTACCAGACCTGGGTACTTTTTTTTTTCTTAAGGATCTCATTTAATGAACAAGAAAGAGCTGTTGTTTTAATACATATTTCTCTGATAATAAGTGAGATGAGATGCTCATTTATTTGTTCACTGTTTATAAAGGCACTAATGATTGGTAAAGCTTGCTCTTATTAGCCTGTGCCTTTAGAATAAAAATACTACTACTGGCTACCATTATGCTGGATCTGGTGCTGTGCTGAATGCTTACTGCATTCATAGTCTGTTACACAGCCTTAAAATAAGTATTTTAAGGCTTAATGTAAGTATTCACTTACAGAGCTCTTGCTACGTACCCATCTCTTTTCAAGCAGTGTGCATATGTTTAAGTCATATAATTTGTATAATGACCCTATGAGGTAGCTTCTTTTATTGCCATCTCATCTTGCAGACGAGGAAACTAAGACATAGATTAAGTACAGTGATGTAGGTTACACTGTTAGTAAGTGGCAGAACCGGGATTACAAAACCAGGCAGTCTGTTTCAGAGACTGCTCTGAACTCTGCCTGCGCTGCCTCGGCTACCGCTATTATTATGCAAGTAAATGTTGTATTCTTAAACTTACGAAATGAATGCTGCTGTGTCACTGCCCTGTGAGTCCCCTGCCATTTTCAAAGTAGTAATACTCTAGAAAGAGTAAACTATATCCCATATTTTAAAATCCCAATTTATGCATGCTATTCTTCTGTATGTGAGGATATAGGATAGAGAAAAGTGGGAGAGTGTTAAATGTCCAAAGTAATATGTTGTGTTTTAAAAGAAATACCTTTATAACTGAAGGCTGAATTTTTACCACCTACAGTGCAGACTATATGCTTCTACAGTATTCAACAACTTAGCTCACGTGAGTATCTTTGATAAGATGTGTTGTATGGATTGGACAGTAGGTGCCCTTAAAGGCAGCTTTATAATTAAATGTACACCCTGCCATATTTAATATAGGTAACCAATAAGGACCTACCATACAGCACAGGGCAATCTGCTCAATACTCTGTAATAACATAAATGGGAAAAGAATTTGTAAAAGGATAGATACATCTGTATGTATAACTGAATCACTTTGCTGTACACCAGAAGCTAACACATTGTTAATCAACTATAGTCCAATATAAAATAAAAATTAAAAAAAATTTTTTAAGTGATTGAAATGCAAATATGACCTAAAAAAGTAAGCCATTAGCTTAATTATTTTTCTTTATAGAAGATTTTACATTTATATATGTGTATATATATAATGGTGTATATACAGCATTATATTTTTTTCTATTTTGAGGATTTTTGTTAAAAAATAACTTGTTCTTTATCTTTTTAATTCAATAACTTACGCTTGAAAAGCAAAAACAAAACAAAAAAAAGCGCTTTGCAGCTCTCTGTGAATATTTGGTCTTGAACCTTTCTAATAATATGTTTTCTCCCTCTGAAGCATTATTCATCTCCTGTTAGCATTCTCCCATGAATTGAGAGTTAGGTTTGTGATTTTCTTGACAGATGCTGGAAGCAGGATGGGGTCACAGGACTTCTCTTGTCATTCTAAATATTATAGATTGAAAAGACTTATTTTAACCAAAAATCTTTTTTTGGGGGTGGATTAAGAACTGGAGAAGATATGGCAATAGTTTTGTTTTTTTTCCAGACTTTTGATTCCCCTTAAGATTCTATGAAGATTTTATTTTTCAGTTATGGTTTGAAAAAAAGAAAATGACCAATACTAAGCTTATTTACTGTTGTTGGCTTTATAGAAGAAATTTAAGCTTCCCACATTAAAATTTAGAGATAGAATCTTTGCTTAGTTCAGCATTTAGATATTTGTAGTGGTCACTACTGGCCTGAGTAAAATAAAATAAACAAAAAGCAGGCAAATTTTAGAAAGATTTATAGTAGGATGTTCTTATAAAACCAGAAAGTTTAAAATATGGTTGATTTAAACCAGAAATGCTTGCTTGGTTCTCAAATATTTATAAAATGCTAAATACTTTTCATGCTCTTTTCTGATGGTTTACAGATTATTGCCCAGTATCAGTATCATCACACCCACTCCTTTGTCAGAACCTTGTAACCTTCACAGCTGGTTATTTTGGGACTGTGTTTGCCCATGTTTCACTCTTTCCCTTTTAGACAGTCTTCATGGGGTTTAGCTTTTAAATTTTCTAGTTGAAGTGTTATGCAAGATACATGGCTGATGCCATCCATATTTGAGAATATAATCTTATCTTCTTGAGAAAAAAATTGGATATGATATTCCAACTTATTTTAGCTCTAATAAATCATGTGGCTTGATATAGCAACGCTTCTGGAAACATATATCTTAAAGTAAACTGATAAATAAATCCTTTATTTTATATTTTCCATTTCATTAATGGTTTGAGAGTGTCCTGAAGAAACTTACACGTCATTTGGCTAAATCTTGTCATGGCTTTCTGAAGTTTCTCACAGTTCTGGGTTATTAATCTATAAAGGATGAGATAAAGCATTTCTTTGTATTGAATTTGAACATGATTTGTGCTTTGGGCTCCATGAAATATTAAATTCTGTTTGCCATCTTTGCAGGCAAGCTGGGCAGGAAAACTTATGCATGTACGTGGGTGAGGAAGGGATTGAGGTCATGGCATCTTGGTTCAAGGATTTGTTTTCTTTTTTTTTTCTCATTTAACAGTAATGTTTAACTGGAATGTGTTTTGAGAGACGAGTCACAAATACATATACAAAACATACCTATACACATACACACGTATAATATGTTTTCATGGTAGTTTCATTACTAGCGTGTAGTCTGCTTTTGTCTGAAACTGTGATTTCAGAATCAGAGTCGTAGCATGCAGAGTATCTCTTGTGGTAGCTTAAATGACATATTTAAACAAAAAAGTTTTAGTCATAAAAAGAATAAGAAAGAGGAGAACGATATTTAAAGCACTGATACTTTCAATAATATTTTCAACCAATGTCCCTTAGGTTTAATTGTCTCCAGGAAGTTTCATTTGCTCACAATCTGGGCAGACTAGCACTGCCTTGTGTTGGCTCATTCAGGAGACCATCCATTGTAAGGATGAGTGATTTTACTAACCTGGACTTCACTGTCAGGTGTGTCTGCAAGGATCTGAATTGATATATCTCCATTTCTTTCTTTTTTTTTTTAAACATCTTTATTGGAGTATGATTGCTTTACAACGATGTGTTAGTTTCTGCTTTATATAACAAAGTGAATCAGCTATACATATATATATATCCCCATATCTTATATCTCCATTTTTTAATGAGGAGTTTGGTCTTAAATGTAGTGAACCTTCTCACTGTGAGACTGACTGTTACCTAAGGCTCAAAATCTATCCTAATTATCATTTCTCTTAAACACCCAGCATTAAGGAGTGCACAAAAATGCTTGCCTTAAAAGGATAGTTTCGTGGAGATTGCTTCTTGAGTATGTGTCAGCATAAAATGAAATCCCTGGGGTTAAGAAAAAAAAGAAGCACTTACATGCTGAAAAGTGGTGAAAAATCTACAAATTCAAATACTGCTGACTGAAAGGCAGTTGATGGGATGCATGTTGGTGCATCCACAGAGGCAGCTAGCTCTGTGCCCCGCAGAACTGGTGGGGATATTTCTTTTCCTGGTGGTGGGTTGGCATTAAAAAGCAGGAACCCAGTTTTGTAAGAAGTAGCTTGTTTTGCCTAGACAACAATATACATCTATCTTTGGGCTAAAAATGATAAGCAGTTGGCTTAAAGCAAAAAATAAAATAAAATCTAAGCAGTCACACATTAAGATAAAAACTCTACATCATGATTTATTGACTTTGGCCATATCAATTTGCTAAATCATATGGATGCGATTTAAGAAGAATGTTATTTTAAGAAGCTTTGCTCCCCCTTTAATTTGACATGACTAAACCTGAAGCCTTCTGGAAACCACAGTTCAAAATGGTTTTTCCCCCTAGAGTTTTCGTCAATTTGCATTTAGAAATGTAATATTAGCTCTCATGTAGACTAAGGATTAATTTTGGAATATTTCTAGTTAATGGGAGCCTTATTCCAAAAATGAAGCCGAGTATCATTTGACATGAATTAACCGCTGTTCTCCTGAATTTCATATATTTTAAGGTCAGCTTTTGATTTATAAACATGCCTACTGGTATCTAGTTTTATTCTTTCCCTTTTTCACTCTTGCATAGAATGCTGGGATTAGTCTTCCTTTTTTGAGCGTTAGAAATGTTGCATTATACTTTAGGAGTTATCTCTATAAAGGAGACGAATAGGCTCGAGACCGTTATCTGAACTTTCAGTTTGGAAATCTTTTTTTTTTAATTATTTTTTTTTTTTTAGTTTGGGTGTACAATGTTAAAGACTCAGTTTAAAATTTAGTTTGCCTGGGTGGACAAGAAACAACATCCTCCTGGCATTCAGATGCTATCAATGTTGCTGAGTTTTGAACTTCCCAGGGCATTGCAAGGAGGATACTTGTTTTTTCTGCAGTTTTTGGACGTAAAGTTTCTTCTCAGCTGTGAATTTTCAAATCACTATTGAAAACATAGAAAGTAAAGGATTTCTGAATTGCAGTTGAGAGGTAGGGTAGTTTAAAAGAGAGTTAGACCAGCAGTCTCTACACCTGTTGATCCCCTGCCAGCTCCCAATTATACTTTATCATCAAATGAAGGTATAGACTCTTGTAAGAGACTCCACGTTGGAATTTCCTTAAAGCTTAAGTAACTTTACATGGAAACAGTGTGTCTTTTCTCTTAAAACCTTTGTATATGTAGTTGTTTACCTTTTTTCTGGAAGGTATAAGATGTCAGCACCCCCTGAAATAGTGTTCCCTGAACTTCCTGGGCTGCATCTAGGGCCAAAAATAAACATGTGTTAGGATCTGTGGACTTTGCGATTCTTATTCAGTTTTTGCAAGTGTGAATTACTTCTGTGAGCAGTTCATTTCTTTTGCCTCTTTGCTCCTGACGGACAGTGAACAGGAAGGTTCACTGGTGAGTGTGCGGTGGACTTTCTCCAAACTAGTCGTTGTGGTGCGTTTGAATCTTCAACGTTTATCCCATTCCCCTGGCCTCCTATCAGTGGTAAAAAGAACATGGCACGTAGGTGTTTAAATTATTTATCGTCATAATCGGCCTTTATGTTACACTGCCTTGCCAGGCCTCTGTTATTCTAGTGCATAATTGATGGTGCTCACAAGTGGAAAAGTTAGAAAAGCGGAAGTAATGTGCTGCAGCAGCGCGGGGCGTCCACGGGGGCTCGGCTGCGGGGCGGGGCCGGCAGAGGCGCTGCCCAGCGTCCCAGGCGCCTCGCAAGTTCGGGGCTCATTTGGCACCTCGTCTGGGCAGGAAATGTTTCTCTTCTTATTTTTTCCCAGGCAAAAAGGGACAGGAAAGAGTCAGCACATCAGATTTTTGCAGCCTAATTGCACGTCTGATCCTGGCTCTTGAGTAGTGCTGGCTGGTTTACATGTAATTCGTTTGAAAAACACATTTCTAACGTTTTTAGAGGGGGAGTCCACTTCGGAAAAGGACCCCGAGTTCGGCCTGATTGGTATGAAGATTAACAAATGACTCAGAAATAATGAAAGCAGGAAGAAATTTGTAAAAAGCAGAGTGCACATGAAAAAATAAATTCAGTTTAGACTACTGAAGGACTTTTCCCTTCTTGTTATACCTCTGTGTGCATTTATTGGAAGGCAAGAAACGGAAAATATTCTGCACTGTGCATAAAAGTGCACTTGTAAGGAGAATGAGTTTAGTGCAGATTCAGTGCATATAAAGAAACATAAAATACTGAACTTTTGAGGTAAATTCTAAAATGTAATCTTAAAAAAAATGTAATCTTGGCCAAATTATTTTGAAAGGACAATTTTTAAACTTAGTTTAAATAAATATTTGAGACCCATGAATAGATTAGGAAAATATTTTCAAAGAATGTCGTGAACAACCATATCGGAGATCTCTTATGGTGGATTAAAATGTTGTATAGATACAGTATTATTTTCATCCTAGGAGGGTGTTTATTTGAGACACATCCTCCCAATTTTCTGTTATAAGCTTGCTAACAAGAGGGGAAAGGATGGGAGAAGGAAATGTTCTCTGGATAAAATTTGGTGAGATTTTATGTATATTTGAAGAGGAAGGTTGTGGAGCATCTGGTTAATTATAAATGCATAACTCATATATCTTCGTTAATCATGAAATCATAACTTATACAACTCAACAAGTGTTACAAAGATGGAGAGAAGAACAAAAGAGAGGGGGAAAGGATTCAGGAGAGGGGGATGAACAAGAAAGCAGAGAATAGTATGCTTAAAAAGAGGAGAAAAGTAGATAGTTGGCAGGATGGGGAATTGCAGGTGTAGTGAAGAGAGAGAGGAAAGCCAGTATTTGCTAGTCTTGCTTACCTGCTGTATCTATGTTTTCCCCTGCTGGAATTTTCCCCAAGTGGTAGAATTTGGGGTAGTCTTATAAGGTGCCAAGGCTTTTGTTGAAGGGCACAGTTCACAAATACATGAGATGTTACAGGAGAGACAGAAAAAAATAACCTGGAGAATAGAGGAGTGGAGAGCCAGTGAGAAAAAGACAAGGAGAGAAGAATGGAGTCAGACAAGGAGAGTGGAAGAAAGATGGCAAAAAAGACAAGGGAGAGAGAAAGAAAAGGGAAGAGAGAAAGAAAAGGAGGTGGGAGAGGAGAATTAAGGAGAGAGAAAGGGAGAGAAGAGAATGAGTTAGAGAAGCAGCCAGGTACCTCCCATCACCCTGTTTGCTCTTCCTTCTCTTACTCAGGTGCTGAGTTGGTGGTGGCTGGAAGGCTGTGCCATGGGGCCAGCACCTCTCCAAGGCCTCCTGGAGGACCTAGCGCAGGGGCCCCCTTTCAAGTGGCTGCTTCCTTGCTTCCTATAGAAACTGGCCCCTTCCCGTGATGGAAATCACAGTGATACCTAAGAAATTTCAAATAAATGCAAAACCTTCAAATACATGTGTTACTTGATGAAATCTGACCCCACGTAAAGACTCAAAAAGCCTTTCTGATAACTTTCGTTTTCCTCTTTTATTTTTCCCTAGGGGAAAATTAATACTTTGTGTTAAATCTTTTTAAATTGATAATGGCTAAAATATTTTGTATGATGGTTAAAACACCTCTAATAAATTAGAGATAATTTAAGAGGATGTAAATAAATATTTATCTTCCATTTTCATTAGAAAAATATACATCTCTGCATCTCCAAATTATACTTCATTTGCATTAAAAAGTAGGTATAAAATAAACATTTGATAGCAATTTTTTCATATCCATCAGTATTCTATAGGAAGAACTGTTCTTGTGTTTTCACATAAACTAGTAAATTTTTTGATGTCTAGGAAAGCTGTGTTTGCTCTGTGACTATTTACAGTTATACCCTTTTAGTTTTAGGATGGGCAAAATTTATGTATATACATGTGTATGTCTGTATGTATATTCCATATATATGTGGAAAGTATAGAGCTTATGTAAATTTTTAAATATAGGCTTATATTTTTCTCCCTGGCCTATTGTTTTAGATGCAGAATATTCAGAATTATTTGCTAATCATTTATTAATTGGTTAAGATAACTAAGTAGAATTTACTGAGTATTGCAATTTTTGATTGTAGACTGACACTTAAAATTTTACTTCTATTAAAATAATCGGTGACACATGCACATAGTAATTTTCAAACAGCGCAAAAGCAGTTCAAAGGTACAGAATGAAAATGTCTCCTTTCCTACCCTTTTCCTTTTCACTAGAGGCAAATATGTGAGACTTTAAGAAAATCGTTTAAGATACCTAAAAACCACATTTTTGAGATAATATGCTAGCCCTTTTGCATTTATTTTCTGTATATGCAGAAAATAAAATAATTATGTGCAATGGCTTGTTCATCCTTCCTTCCTCTGTCTTTCTCACACAATTCGTTTTTCAATATTGTAATATTAATCAGGATTGATGTCATTATCTTTCCCAGACCTCAAAAATACTACCTTCCTTTGTCCTAAATAAGGACTTGTCTTTTCAGAGACCTCAAAAGACCAAGGGACAGCTTGAATGGGACTCACATCCATTTTATTTCAGCTTCATATTTCATCCTTGAGTTACACTGTAATTTTGTTTTCAGTTGCCATTACTCATTGTCAACATAATATTTAGTATTTATCAAGGGTTCTCTGGGTACAGTATGGTGTGGCATTTTCAATAATGTATAGAATAGCTGCTTTTCCAAACCATGAATAGCTTGTAGTCTAAGTAGGGAACAAAAAGAAATACTTTCAATATTATATATACCTAGTGACAAATTTTCATAATGAATGGATTTGGGAAAGTGGAGGAGGAGGTACTCAATTTATGCAAAGTATTTATTTTAGTTACTTTGTGTTTTGAGCTTCAGTTTATATACTAATACATTTTTGAGACTGTGTCTAACATGAACCTTCTAAAGTGCTACATTGTGAATAACTTAATAAACCTGTTAGTTTATTTTAAAAATTAAAGTCCTCTTGGTGCTGGCAATACACAGCATTTGATTCATGTAAGACTTCTTAAGAGGCAGCATGACATACTGGCTTCTTTTAGATTTTAGAGCATAAGCTCTAGAACTAATTATCTGCACTTAGTAGCTATGTAGTCATAGGCAAATTCTTTAACTTCTTGGTTCATCATTTTTTCCTATCTGTAAAATAGGGATGATAACAGTACGTACTTCACAGTGTTGTTTTACGCATGACATTGAGTTAGTATACATGAAGTGCTTCGTTCCGTGTATGGCACATTGTAAGAAATTAATAAGCATTAAGTTTTATTATTTATAGGTTATAGGTTACTGTGGATCTAACCTAGTTAATCTTGATGCTTTATTTTAATTTATTCTCATTGAGTGATGACATATTTTGAAACTAAGTATTGTATGGGTCTGATAGTGAATATTAATGTATTTCATAATTGACAGTGAGCAGTGCTAATGAATAGGACTTATTCTCCTCTAGAAAAAAAAAAAACATGTTTGCAGCTTGTGTCAACATCATTTTGGTAATTGAAATTCATCATAATATAAAATACATGATTCAGTAAATGAAACATTACACTTAAATATATATAAATGTATTTACAGCTGAGAATTGGTGCCTTATGACACAGAAACAATGGCTTAATGCTCTTAATGCTAATGTATTCTTATCTTAAGTAGCATGCTCAGTTGTTTTTGGTGTGTTGTAAATGACCAGGCACTATTTAATAAAGCCTTGGCTTGTATTCTGATGACGAAGAAGGTTGCTCTGGTACAGACATTTGCATGCTAAACACTCCTTTGTTGACAGTTCCTCAGGTGATAAAGTGGCTAACATTTTATAACATTTATTGTTATATCTGTGTGTAGAAAATGAATGTTTCATCCACATTTGTTGGGAAGCAGAGAGATGAGAGCTCAAATCAATTCATCCAGGGACTCTAATATCCCTCTTTAGTAATATTTTTGTGTTAATTTCACCAAAATTAACAAATAGAAATAAATGGAAATAAATCACTTAAATATTATTATGACAAGAAGACTGAAAGGGG
Organism: Monodon monoceros; assembly: GCF_005190385.1. NCBI lineage: Eukaryota > Metazoa > Chordata > Mammalia > Artiodactyla > Monodontidae > Monodon > Monodon monoceros. The sequence continues at coordinate 88,029,213 of NW_021703768.1, read as the reverse complement.
GGTACACATCATTTCTTTACTAGGAAAAAGCAACAGTTAATGAAGTAACAGGAATCATTATAGCATATTTGATGATGCTGTGTAAAATCTAATATTAGCCATGAAGAAAGGCATCTCAGAACTGTTTACAAGTAGGGCAAGCTTGAGATTGAGTACTGCAGCTTTGGTCCGGGGATGCAGGAGAAATGGTCTGGAGATGGGGCTGGGGGTTACAAATCCTTTCTATTCTTAATAAAGAACAGGGCTCAGGGCTGTGATTGTCAAGCAAATGTTGTTAAGAAACATTTTTCTCTTAAGTTAAAAAATCAAAACCAAATCCAAATCCCATTACACTGAAAGTAATGCTAAAACAGTCTGAGTTTCATAAATGTGTTCTTTGAGGCTGCTTATAATGTATGTAACACCAGAGCGATATTTTTCAGGGCTAAGCACATAATGTGGACTTTTGGTCCAGCAAAGCTGCTGTCCACAGTATAGACGTCTCATTAGCAAATTTATAGAAAATATACTGTGTACTCTTCTGTTTTCTAGGATAAAGACTTGTGAATTTTAACTTGGTGGTTCTGCTTTTACTAAAGCCATTAACCATCATTTATACACAGTAACGCATTTTAATTGGACTAGGGCTTCTGTTTCATTCCAGGACCTATGTGCAGCCAGTGCTTATTACTTAAATAAAATTGCTAATCAATTCTTAAGATCTTACTTCAATAATGAGTCATCATCCATCATGGTAGACCGAAAACAGGTTTGTGACGCTTGAATTTATCAGTTGTTTTAAGCTAGCAAAGTAATTGGCTTTCACTATGTCTGTCAACTATAGTATTGAGATATTCATTGAACGTATACTTAATCTTCTATACTGTAATTTAAGAAAACCAAGCTAACTATGTACAACTGAATTGCACATTTCATTAAAATTTGAAAATCATGGTAACAAGACAGGGATTTCTGAGTTATAATCAATAAGACTAATTTAATTTAGGGGTAGCTGAGGAGAAAGACGAAAATCAGGTACTGTAGTTTGAATTATGGAAAGTGTCACATTTAATTTCACAATTGGTTCTGCTGTGTTCGGGGATTTAGAATAATTTTATACCTTAACATTCAATCTTTATTTTACAGTGAATAAGCTAATTTTAGATGACTGTTCAACTTGTGTCTGCTTGCTATTATGGAATATTAGCTTTGGAATAATCTGGTAATTCTTACTTAACGCCAATTAATAAGGAATTAGAATTATAATTTTGGATGTAAACAGAGTGCTTCAAATTATCACGTGTTATGTAGTTTATATAAATTGGCATTAGTGACAGGAAAAGAATCAAGGCATGCAGCCTGATGATGACTTTTTTTCCCTTGTCTTGGTTTTGCTTTGTACATATATGTTGGAAGAAATGGGCTAATTGTGAATTTAATGATCGTGCTAACTTATTGGTGGTTGCTAAATACAGAAATGTACATGAGCCAGTCTCAAAACACCTCACCTGTCAAGTTAGAGTGTATGTCAGCCAAGCCACCTGAAGTCAAAAGAGCCAACTAAATTCACCAGATTGAGTCAAACCACTGATTATTCAGGGGGGGGAAAAAAGAGCTCCCTTGTTTATTAGCTCCAAGTAGAATTTTATATTTTTTTATAAGTTTATTTATTTATTTTTGGCTGCATTGGGTCTTCCTTGCTGCACACTGGCTTTCTCTAGTTGCATCGAGCGGGGGCTGCTCTTTGTCGCGATGCACGGGCTCTAGGTGCGCGGGCTTCAGTAGTTGTGCAGGCTTAGTTGCTCCCCAGCATATGGGATCTTCCCGGACCAGGCATCGAACCCGTGTCCCCTGCATTGGCAGGCGGATTCTTAACCACTGCGCCGCCAGGGAAGTCCCATTCTGAGTAGAATTTTAAAAATTAATTGCTGCAGTCTAACTTTAGAAGTTATTTTGGTGAGAGTTTTTCTTCTCTCAATTGATAAATCTCCCAGCCATATTGAGATGTTTGCATTTTGGGTTGTTAGGGCCAATCTTGTGCATATTAGATAGAAGCACAGAAAGTTTATGGAAACATTAAAATTAACCTGATAAAAGTCACTGAAATTACTTTTGAACCGTTTGTCTTGACTGTATTAAGTAGTTGGCAAGTGACTGTCTATGTGTAACATATAATCTTTGTGAAAGCCATATTTTTAACCTTAAATAATGTTATTCATGAAAGGAAGTTTTAAAGGTAAACAATGAATCCCTTGTAGAAAGCAGCCACTGATTTTGCGGAGACTCTCATGTATGTTGTTTCGTATGCATAAGAATAAAGTTAATTAGCTAAGTTTACTTATGACTTTGGTACGGTCATTTTCAAATGACTGCTCTTTTGGGGTGAAGTTAATCCCATGACTTAATTTTCATATGGGAAAAATATTTCTGCTGCAGAAATTCACCATCCAGTTGCTGAAGTTTATGGAGAGAGTCTTTACAGTCAACAAAGTTAGTAAAAGTGATATGTGGAATTTGGCAAAGAAATAAGGATACCTGTGCTGGGACTTTGGGGCCACATGTCTAGAAGGAGGGGGGAGTCTTTAAGGCTAAGCTTAAACTAAATAAGTGACCTACTTTGTAGTAGTAAAAATTATGCTCTCAGCAAAATTATTGTATTATACTTAACGCACTGATAGTTAAAACTTTGGAATTTTATTACATCTGCAGTCATAGTATATGGTGAAAGAATGAAAATCATGAAAGTTGCATAATGTCCCTGGTTATCTGGTAGGGTGGTTTTAAGGAAAATATGTGAAGGGTGTTTCTTATGCAGGTGGGAATGCTAAACTTCGACCATGACTTTTGTTGTTATTACTTAGTCTGTGGTCACTGTCAAGTTAGCATTCCCTTTTAATTATAGCAATAATTGTCGTGCTGATTTTGCCTACTTAGGATGAAGGCCTTGACAAAGTTAGGGTAGCTGTTTGCGGTAGTGTAAAATCCAGTTACACAGGATAAAGGCCTGTTTTACAACCGATCCCGTAGATGTTTCTGGAGCAAGAGAAACACCATTTTAAAGATGTGATTCGGATAAAGTAGGGGACTCTCTCACTTGATATTGGAAAAAATTTCTACAGTTTTGGTTTCCTTTTATTGATGTTCTTTGGAATTTGGAAAGGAGGTAAGTTGGAAACAATACCACCCTGTTCAAAGAAATGAATTTTTAACATCCTGTAAGACTTTACCGAAAACTTCTTCCCTGTCATTTTTGAGTGGCTGGAAAAAGAATTAGCACATCCTTAGGATCATAAAGGATTTCTCTGCCTTCGTAATTTATGGCATTGACAGAGTAGTGAAGTGCTTTTTTTGTAAGACTGCCACAACTGCCTCCCCCCGCTTAACAAATGTTTTTGCAAAGTAATAAGGCAAAATTACAAACGATAAATTATTGTAGTGGTGGCTGTTCACTAGCCTGCCCACCCATTCATGCTGTATAGTCCTTCATGGAAAGTTATGTTTAATGCCATGTAATGAGTCCTTAGAACTGGTGTGCTCTCAGACACTTTGATGGGCTGTTAAATTTACAAATGTTCTAGGGCTATAAATTATCATTAAACATTAGGAGAGAAAGAGATGAGTTTTTCTATGCATTTCACATGATTTATTTAAACTTCTAAACCAGGAAGCTGAAAAGAGGTGAGGATTCGGTGCTTCTGTTCACGTTTTGGAATTTAATCAGAACTTGGTGCATTTCTGGATCTATATCAGGGAGAAGTTTACATGGAAACAAATGTAAACCTGTGTTAAATAGATCTACATAATGGATAAAAGAAAGTGATTTTCCGTTAGGCCCATTGTTGAGCAAATCGTAGGACCCAAGAAGTAAGGTTAATTCCTGGTTATTCAGAGGAGATGGATCTTAAATATTACCAGTTATCCTTTTCCTCCTCCTTGCTGCCCACCATCTCACTGCTCATTAGCACGTTCACTGGCACCCCTAGAAGAAATCAAAGCTAGTAAAACTCATTTGCAGAGAGGCATACCCTGTGGTGGTTAGGAGAACTCCCTTGGATTTAGTTAGTTCTGGGCTTGTATACTAACCTATGAGACTCTTAAGTCAATTACTCAAACTCAGTAAACCTCAGTTTTCCAGGAAGTAAAAATGAAATGATAATATTGACATCAGAGTGTTGTTATGGAGATTGAGTCAGAAAATGAGTGTGAAATGATTTACAAGGAGCCTACATAATGGCATAATGGAATATTCAAAAAGTGGTAGCCGTTATTATTGTTTTATACTAGTTACGCCATTTTAAAAAATTTACGTGTAGATGATTTACAATGTTAGTTTCAGGTGTACAACATAGTAACTCAATATTTTTATAGACTATACTCCATTTAAAGTTATAATAAAATAATGACTGTGCTGTACAGTATATCCTTGTAGCTTATTTATTTTATACATAGTGGTTTGTATCTCTTAATCTACTTATGCCATTTTTGCAGAAGTCTTGATGGACTATGAACTGCATAATATAGTGAGATGATAATGTTGTGTTTAAATCACTTTTTTTTTAACCCTTGCTTCACATATTTAGTCACCTGGGGAGTGACTAAATACACCTACCCAAACACCATGTGTTGGTCTCAACCCAGATAATTAAATCAAGGTATTTGAGGGCAAGGCATGGATATTTAAAAAAAAAAAATACAAAAAAAACGAAATTAAACTTTCTAGGTGATTCTGTGCAGCTAAGGGCTGCAGCCAAATTGTTAAGAACCCTTGCCGTTGCTTAGGATGTGGCATGTGTCCTCGCGGCTCACCGTGGCTGCTAAAGCTCCAGTCATCAGATTTACTTTCTAGGCACCAGGATAGAAAAAAGAATGAAGAGGAACATGTCCACCTACTCTAAGAAGTCCCATACATATACTTCTGCTTTGTCACAGTTGTCATTACATAATCACCTATCTGCAAGGGGCCTGTAAAATGAAGTGGATTTTTTTTTTTTTTTCCTCCCAGAAAGCCATGCATTCAGTTAAAAATTGGGAGATACAGGAATTCATTAGAAGTTCTGGAAACTGAATCTCAAATCAAGGGAAAGTCAAGTATATGAGGAGGGCATTATCTCCTATCTAAATGCCTCAGTCTCCAACACCAAACTCTCTTCACTCTAAAAACAGCTCATCTAAAACCAGATTTACATTAACTTGTTCTTCCTTCTGTATTAATATCAACTCAAATCTACCAAAATTGTACCTGTGACCTCCTCCTCTCCTTCCTCTTTCTTCCCCATTTAATAATGATGATAATAGATTTTAGTTTAATCCTCGTTTAATTCTCATAGCAAACCAATGAATTAGGTATTATTCCTATTTTAACAGATGAGAAAACAGAATGGAAAGTAAGTCCATCATGGCCAGGCAGCTCAGAGGGGTGCAGCTAGGAGATTGTTTGGTCCTGCCAACTCCAAAACACATTCCCTAGACCTCTGTGCTCTTTGGCTTCCTACATATAATCACCTATTAAATTTGGTTGACTTGACCTTAACCAGGCCACATTTAGTTGGATTCTTTTGGTTGAGAAGATTAAAATAGGAAGTCTCGGCATTAATGTTTCTTTTTTCCTTGAATCAGGCGCCCATCCCTAGTGTGGTGAATGACCTCCTCTGGGTAGTGAGTGGCTCAACCCTGCTTCCTGGGACAAGGACCCTTGTCAGTGGCACCAGGGCTGGAAGCGGAAGCTGGTTGAGCACAGAACCGCATCTCCCAACTCTGGACCCTCCTGGTAGCTTCTTGACGTCTCTCTGTCCTTACTCCTGTCCCCCAATCCATTTTCTGCTAGATTTTTCTGCTAAAGTTATCTTTTGCCAGGCCTATCTGGCTAACTTATCTGGTTACATTTCAAAAACATGAATGTGATCACATGTTTTTGTTTTTGGTTTTTTTTTTTGTTTTTTGTTATTGTTGCTCCTGTGTGTTTTATTGTGGTATCATTGGCATATAACATTATATTAGTTTCAGGTGTACAACATAATGATTTGATTTTATATATATTGCAAAATGATCATGACAATAAGTCTAGTTAACATTTGTCACCACACATAGTTACAAAATTTTTTTCCTTGTGATGAGAACTTTTAAGATCTACTCTCTTAGCAACTTTCAAATATACAGTACAGTATTAACTATAGTCATCATGCTGTACATTACATCCCCTGGACTTATTTAATCTTATTACTGGAAGCTTATTCCTTTTGATCACTTTCACCCATTTTGCCTACCCCCTCCCCTTGCCTCTGGCAACCACTAAGTATCATGAGCTCATTCTTTTTACTTTTGATCCCACATATAAGTGAGATTATATGGTATTTGTCTTTCTGTCTGATTAATTTCACTTAGCATAGTGCCCTCAAGGTCCACTCATGTAGTTGCAAATGACAAGATTTCCTTCTTTTTTATGGCTGAATAATATCCCATTGTATATAGATAGATAGACAGACAGACAGACAGACAGATAGATAGGCATAGTACATATTCATTTAACCTTTTCTTTTTTCATTCATTCATAGATGGACACTTAGGCTGTTTCCCTATCTTGGCTATTGTAAATAATGCTGCTGTGAGCATGGAGGACCACATCTTTCTTTTGCTTAAAAACCTTTGATTGCTCCACATTTCCCAGAGGATGACTCTTTGCCTGCTGGGCCCACCTTCTCATATTAATCTTTACCATTGCCCTCTCACGCACTGTTTTCTATTCTAGACATACCAAATTACCTTCCCTTCCCTTAAAGTTCCATGCTTTCTTATGCCCTTTCACAGATTTGGTGATCCAAATCTGAAATATTCTTTTCTCTCTTCTCCACCTTATTGGTTCCTGTTCTTTCTTCAATTCCCAGGCCACATTAGTTATTCCTGCTTCTATGCATCTGAAGCTTTACACACAAAACTCTATTATTGTGCTAATTATTTTACACTGTACTTATTTGCCTTTCTCCTTCTTTCCTCCCTCCCTTCTTTCCTTTCTTTCATTCTTTTTTTTGCCTGTATAAGCTAATAGTAGGCACTTTTCAAGTATTCCTACTTCCCCTGGACTCTGTTTTCTTCATTAAACATGGTAGTGGGCACATAGTTCATGCTCAATAAATGTTTACTGAAGAATACATATCCTAAAATGACTAATTCTTGGGAAATGATGAAATAAGAGCCTTTTGCAGCAATGTCTTAAATTACATTGTGTTACATTTGCCTAATATAGTGAAAAAATACATTTGACTTTGCCCCTTTGAAAAGGAAAACGATTGTGAAGCCATACTGAAAATACAGGACCCATATTAAGTCAGAATATGTATTTTTTTAAAGTATCTCTTTTTATGGACTTGGTACATCTAGTTTGGGAGACAGTATCTATAGATTTAGTCAATAAAGAGATGGTTTTTAACTTTAACATTCATAAATATGTAAATGCATGATCAGTTTAAAGTAAGTAATTTAGAGTATTTGGTAATTTACGGTACAAATATTGACAGATGGCTGCTGAATTGGTCGTGAAAGTAAATGAAACGTGGCTATAGCACATTCAGGAGTTGCCCGAACGTGGGGATCTTGTTTTTATTTTTTTAGAAAATGAGAGATGCCAAGTGTTAACAAAGATTGTGTCAGTATTCTTTATTGTTGCAGATTTGTGCAACATCATTTATAAGTGAAAATCAGATGAAGGTTGACAGCACTGGAGTTGTTAGATTACGTGGAGGGAATGTGTCTAAATAAGGCAGCCTGCATCTCCTCTCTGAGAAACTCACTGGGGTTTGCGATTGTCAGAGTGCAGTGCTCCTGCAGACATCTACAGCCATTTAGTGCCCTCGGGCTGATTTCTTTTGGAGATCTATTTACAAAAGGGAAATTGGAGAAGTCAGAATTTTGTAGCCAGAGGTAGAAAAATGGGTCTTGGCTCTGTGCAGTGCCTTTTGGAGAACAGATTAAGCTGTTTCTTCTTTTATTTGTAGAATATGATTGCATCTGGGGCGTAGACGGTGATGATGAAAGATAGAGGAAAGTCCAGCTCATGGAGAAATCAGAAAGGAGCCTGATGTAGATTAGAATTTGCTAACTTGTGTGTTAATTTGATTTTGTTTTTTTTTAATTTGCCAAGGCAAAGGCCTGGCAAGGTAAGGTGACATGCAGGGTCCAGTAGAGGCATGTCATGTAATACATTCAGATAAGTCTTGGTTTCTTAACACTTTTGCTCGATGCCGTTGGCCCATTAACTCATTTGACACATATTTATAGAAGCACCCAATTGGTGCAAGGCTTGGTGGGAAAATGAAGAGAAATGAAGCTGGGCCCATCCCTTGAGGAGGGGGTAGGATGGTTTTCGTAAGCACAAATACTGAAAGAAACCTTAATCCTTTTTATCTTAGTGGACATTTTCCAAGTTTTATGTTTCATTAATTAGGCAGTCAGGCATTTTTGTCAGAGACTCAAGTGGCATGTCACACATTTTCCCTTGTTACGTGTATTTCTCCAAAATAGCAGACCAAAGTGGTTTTCTCCCTCCTCATTCTAATGTGGACTCTGAACCTTTGGTGTGCTGAAACTGTCAGGAAAACTGTGCCTATCCTGTCATCGCCAAACCTGACATTTCTGAAGATCATGCCAAATGTATTTTCTGACATATTTCAGTTGATTCAAGCTGAAAGAGACTTCTTATCTTTTGATTTGTCAGTCTGCTGGCCTGAGGAAGATGGCTACAGTCCCTCAGAATCATGTGACATGCAGAAGCTGAATCACTGTTTTCAAGTGCTGTCAATTAGTGTTTCGAAACGGAGGGAGAAAAACAGTGCATGAGAATGTCACAAGTTCATATAATGAATTTTGTTTATAATGAATTTCACGCTCACACATTTCCTTACCAATAGCAAGTAACTGAAATACATCAAGATTTTATCATCAAATTAGCACTGAAAGCTTCAAATTTTCCTTCTATGGCCTTACCTGTTCAAAAGAGGCAGAGGAGAATTGTTGGCAGGACTAAACATGAAATGTTTAAATTGCATACATGTTATTCACATAAAGATATTGTGCCTAGAATGGGCTTGGTAATGGTAGGAGCTCAGCAAATCTGTTTGATGAGTGAGTGGAGGGTTGTAGATAGTGTGCTAGGGATATCCTTTTTTTTTGCTTCTTGAAATGCATGCATTTTAATCTACATATTTCATATGTCCACTTGTTTTTAAGTGGATATCTTTCTGTATGGAAAAAAATTAAGCTGTACCATGTTTTCACTTCTATTTGCATTTCACCATGGCCCCAGCGGAGCACTGCAGTGTTCATCCCGCCTTATATATCTTACCCTTCTACCGTAGAAGGTAGGAAAGAAGAATGGTACTTATTTTAGTAGTGGTTTTCAATTCTTATTTACTTTTGAACAAATGCAAACTCTTTGGGACAAACTTGTCTTTTAGTATGAGGTTTTTTCTTTCTACTTACTTCTTTTGCCTCCTGTTATTGTAAGGTCTAAAGTTACAGACAACAGCTGGGCAAGTTGTGAGCATAGGGCGCTGGTGATGTTGCTGGAGGTTTAGCCTGCTTCTCAGATTAGGAGGTAAACTTCTAGAACAAAAACCTATTTTACTGATTTTAACATCTGTCCCCAGTTTCTGGTGCAGTGACCAGCATCTGGTTGGTATTAAATGAGTCTGTTTCTTGAATGGAACCTGAACCTTAATATTTGAAGGAGTAAAGAACACTGCTCTAGTTCCATTTTCTCCTGTACTTGGAGACTGTGTAGGTGTGTGCGTGTGAGAGAGAGATGGTCACCTTTCTTATGGATTGAAATGTATAGGTAAGGTAGGATAGAAAGTAGCCTTACCAGCTGAGTCTGGGTTGATTTTCCCTGGGTTAAAGCTGGAGAGATGCAAAAGCCTTTAGATTTGGCTCTTGAAAGTACATTAATGGTGGGTCATAGTTTCTTCCAGAAGACCACTGATATGCCCGCTGCCCTTGGGTGTGAAGACAGGCAAAGGGGTGGAAATTGACCCCCTGATTAGCTCCTGGAAGAGAATGAAAATGTTACGTCTGGCTGTTCTCAGATGTAGTCAAAAGTACCCAAAGTCATCTAAATTAATATTTGGATTTTTAAAAAATCTAAATTGTGCTTGTTGAATAAAAAGGATTGGCTCCTAAAAGTTTCTTAGTGGCACTTTCTAAGACACCACAACTTGAAATGAATATAGTGGATCTTGATGTAAAGGAGGCTTTATTGGTGCAACTGACTGCTCAACGTGTTTAGATGTTTCTTACTTGACGCCGTACTTTCTATTAGCAACTGAAACGCGGCTCTTCCCTTTCTTGCTTTTTTTTTTTTTTTAACATATAGAAGCATGGGAGCTTTTTTACTTTTTATTTTTTTAAGAGAGTGTTTGTGGACATATATATCTCCTTCACTGAATTAGCTCTCAGTTACCCATATGTGGCTTATTCAGCCTTGGGAATTATCTGCAGAAACTTGTCAAATCCCAGGCTGCTCTCTGCTCTCATTTGTATGAGTTATGTTAGTGTCATGAGTGTGTGCTGCGGTAGAGCAGCTTAAACCAAGCAAAGCTGGGGAGGCAAATCAACCCATCCCCTCTGTATTATATTCTAAGGCAAACTATTCATCATTTTTGTCAATCTTTTGTCCTTTGAAATCATTCTACCCATTATTAGCATTGTTGACTATGAATTATATGCACTCTGATTAAAGATAAATATAAAACCACATAATATAAAATCTTATAATTCACCTTAATTCGCCAAACTTTCTTAGTGAAATTAAATCCTTTTGACTTGATCAAAGGTGCTACATGGGAAGATTTGATTGAACTTGGGTTATTGGTTTCAATATAATGCTTATTAAATCTAAATACAGTTTCTCTAATTACCTCTCAAACCCCTTACTTAAATAAAATACTAGATCCTGAAGTGATGTATAATTTGAAGAATAATTATAAATGGATATTTTTTGGGGGGGAAATTAACCATCTTTGGGCTTAATCACGCACTCTCTTATTCTTTGTAAATAAGATAAAGTGTGTCTAATTTCTGACCTATTCAGTGTAAAACATGGCTTTTGCCCTAACTGGGGAAAAGAAAAGATAGAAGAGACACCCCTCCTTGTGCTGATTATATCTCCAACTGACTGAGGTTTCTGATCATGGGACAGAACAGTTATTAGTCAGATTTTAAGAGAAGCCAGCTTTTAGAGTGCAAGATAATTTTTTTTTTTTTTTTGGTCTGCTCTCTAGAAACCAGAGAGGAAAGGATGCATAATGGGATGCTGTACTTGTGCATTTCAGCAAAGATCTAATCTTTTTGAATTCATTGCTTGTGAGTTATTATTTCTAATCACACGCTTGATTGACTCCAGCTAAATGACTGTCTGACTGCAAAGGCAGGGGTGTTAAATCCAAAACCATAAGTGCGCATTTTAACTGAAAATAGGGATCATCACAGAATGCCTTCTCAATCAGTAGTGCCTGACACCCTCCCCCCGCAACGTATTTTTAAATAGAAATCCTCTCGAATACTCATGTATGAACAGAGCATCACAGAGCATGATTGAGCTCCAAGAGAGAAGATTGAAACCCTGGAGGGGATATCAAAATGATAAAAACTGAGGCTCCATTGGTGCCACAATGAGTGTAGTTAATATGCCACTTTAGTCTGACAAGCCAGTCAGGTGCTCCTTAAAATTTGAGATTACCTTGTCATTTTAAAGATTTTTTTTTTTAAAAGTGGAAGTAAGAGAGATCAGTGGTAATATTTTTTAGAAACAGAACTTGACCATTTTTCACAATGCTTTTTGGATGAAAATCTAGTAGATACCTGTTTTTTTTTTTTTTTTTGGTTGTTTACATAAGTATTTTCCAACATCAAAACATTGTGGCTGCTGAATAATTTGTTTTCATTCAAAATAGAACAAGATAAAGTGAAATCCCATGTAGAAAAAGAAAACAGCAATGAAATCTGAGCTTTCAGATTTCTCTCCACATAGGGCTTTTGTTTGTATCACTCATTTAAAAAAGTTAAAGAGTTGTTTGAACATTTAAATACACTGTTCGTAATGTTATAACTTCCTGATAAGGTTTGTTGATTACATTGCTGGGATTTTTGCCTTTCTTGATTTAGCATCATACAAATATTCAACAGTTGTGTCTGGATTTTTGAGAGAGAATATTTGCACAATTTGGAACCTAACAGGAAATCCATTTGAATGTATCTGCCTGGCTCTCCTGAAAGCTGAAATAGCCATTGGTCTTTACTGGAGAAAAGAGCCTTATCTAGAGTCAGCTGCAGGTGCTCAGAGATTGTATGTGTGTTGCCTTCAAAATCAGGCAGAGTTATAAATGGACTCATGATAAATCGTCTGAACACCTTTCTGCCTGGGAGAAGGCCAGTGAAACTTAAGTGTTTTCACGCATGACTAGCTTATTTATTTTTACTAGTATATTTCAGTGGCAATTTAAAAATAATTACAGATTTTACATTAGATGATAATTTGTATATGATTTAAGATTCTTTAAAACACTACCTGATTTTATGAAACTGCTTGAAATTTAAATACTGTCAGCACCAAGTTAATATGTCAAATATTCAGTGTTTTATAGTTTAAAGATAAAACTTTATTTCATTTCAGCATTGCAAAGCTTCCTTCTGGAAGACCCATCCCGTAGTATCTCATGCCTGGGGGAAAACTGAAGTTGCTATGAGCCAGCTCCAGCAAGAAGCATTATCTGCGTAATTAGCACAGCAAAGATACTGTGGGGGACTTGGATTATGTGTGTAAACTATACAGGGTGTGAGAGTTGGGTGTTAATCTTTTTATGAAGGTCATTGGATGGTGAGTAGGAACAGGTGCTAGGACGACTATGAGTTCTCTAAGGATCAAAAGGTTAGATAAACTGCTTTTAGGATTTATGCAGGGTAGTGATTTTCATGTCAGTTTAATTACCCCTATGTTTTACAAGACTGTCAATCAGGATGCCTAAAAATCTTAAGGAATTGGAGGCCCTGAAAATTTTTGAGGTCTTTTCTGATTGGGTTTATTTGATAATCATTCTTTTCATGATGACCTTAGTTGAAATGAAGAGTTGTTAGAACTACAAGGCCTACTTTAGTGTCAGAAAAAGATTTAATCAGGAGTCTCTCATCCAGTGAGAAAAATGCCTTTCATTCTCTTTTCATTTATTTGAAATTACTTAGTGATTCAGGAATCTCTTATTGGGGTCATTACTTTGATTTTTAACTTAGCAATGTAACTCTTGAAGTACTTTATGTAAATGATTTCCTTCAAGGTGCACTGTGTTTAAAAAGCTATCAATCAGTTGAAAATTGTTTTTAATTTATTTCACTCTAGAAGCACGATCTGTTAGGAAGAAATAGAGAACAGAAGTTCATACAGCAAGGGTCATGCTGTGCCATCCAGTCACCAATTTATAGCAAATTTTCAGTGTTTTCTTCCTTTTTAGGAAACTTGAATCATCTTGAAGATTACGTTTATTTTAACTTGGTGGTAGTAATTACACTGGTCACATTATAGTTAATAACTTGCATGTCATTTCTTCAACCCCAAAGGCATGAAAATAAAAAGAAACTTACATTATATGAAAAAATACCCTCAGCAATTTTTCCAGGCCTGTTACTTTTATAAAACACTTGAGATTTTATTTTTATTAGTGTAAGACACTTAGAAATGAGTAACTAGCAAATAAACTTAGTGATATAATTCAAGTTTATATTGTTTAGTTAATAAAAGGAACAAAATCACAGCCTTTCCCAAGGTTTACCTTCACCTTTGTTTTTTTTTATTGCAAAAGAAAATGGTTAAAGTTATAGGGTTTCATGTCTTTTAGTAAATTATCTTTAGTTGTTTGGGTTACTTTAAGTGTTTCTAGATGATGAAGCAAATTTTGTGGCTTTTGCCAAAGCAATGAGTCTTTCAGAAATTTTATTTGGAAACAGTTTGTTTTATTCCCTGTTTTGCTACTGAGTTTGTATGTCTAGAAGGTTATTTCCTTTAACTTTTATTCATCTAAGAGGATTCTGGGATCTTATTGCAGATTTTACAGTCTGGTAAACACAAAATGTATTCTCATAGTGGCTCTCTTCCGTTCTCAGCAGTTCATTAAGTAGGCTTCCCCTGTATTAATAAAGTGACTGACAGGAATATCACAACTGGGGCCTTTTTGTTGGAGAGCCGCTCACAGCTTTGTTCCAGATCTTCACTGTGCGTTGCAATGAGTGCTTCTCTTTGCGTCTATATCCTGATTAAACAAAGAGCATGCTCTCCTTGATAACTTTTTAATACTAATTCTGTGTGGACCTCAAGAGTTACCAGTTAGGTTTAGGGTCCAATCAAGGTAAATATTTTGGATGAGCTTTTATTTTTTTAAATATTGTTTCAAATTCTATTTTGAAAAGAGAATTTTCACTTTCTGGGCTGATTTTTTGCTTGCTTGAGCTATTGATGATTGCATGTTCTAAAACATACAGGCTTTCCTGGTTGTAAGAGTCCAGAAATCATAGTTAAGATGGCCTTATTAGACATTCCTCAATGATTCATGTATTTTCCTGATTCTGTACAATTTCATTAAGTCGTTATAATACAACTCATTATAAATGTCATGGAAGTTATAACTAATCAAGTTTCATGTTTATTAGTACAATTTACTTCCGAAGAAACATCAGAAATGAATAAGAGAAATACAGTTCTAGTCTAGGAACGTGAAATATTTTCATGTAGGTGTTTATATATAACGTAAGCCATAGCAAAAAATAGCTTGAAGTTCTCTACTGGATGATGATATTTGATAAATGTAAATTTTATGTTAAAATTCTTGGTTAATTTCTGAGAAGACTAGATACATGTGAAGGATATCTGTTAATCATCCCTAACTCCCCACTTCCTATCCTATGCTAATGTCAGGTTAGTATGTTGTCAGAATTGTTGTGTCACTGGGTACAGAAGCAGTTACCCATTCAGTTTCTTTAAATGAAATCTAGCAGAGAAAATGATTTGAAATGACTGCTCCTTGCACATTCATTCATTCCTTGGTTGTTACTGCAGTGCTTTTTGTTACTAATCAGGTCAAGGATGTGGGTTCAGGCTGCATTAAACTAACTAGTTTAATTCCTGGATTTCCAAGCCTAAAAATGCCTGTCTTGCTCACTCACCAGTATTCATCTCTGGAACTAATGAAAGATCGGTTTGACTACAGCAGCACAAACCCATATCCTCTCTGAAAAAAAAAAAAAAAAAAAGCAAGCTTATGCTCTTTGTCTTTCATGTTCATATATCTGCAATTAGAACCTAGAATTCTTAAAGAAAAAAAAAACTCAAAGAAATAACCTTCCAGACATATGTACCTGTCAATGAAATAGAATAAAGAAAATCTAATATATTTGTGTACAAAATTTGAATGTTCATTGATGTAACCTCAGCTTCCTTTTTCTGCACCGAGGGCCAAGCTTAAGTCAAGACTTGAGCAGATCATTTTGTTGTCTTCTATGGAATTTTTACAGCCTTACATTTTTGTAGGTAATGTGTGATTTTATGTAGCAAAAAAGCATATGCTGACGACTCAGTTTTTGGTTCATTGTGGGTTAAGATATCTACTGACATTTCATTTGTACTTGGATTGAATTTAAGACTATTTTAAACATTGTCTTTTGCGATATGATTTTTGTAGCTTTTCCTTAAACTATGGCGTTTCCAGCTCGCTTTTTATGTCATTATTTTTGTCTGTGCACTCTGGCCTCATATGTGTGGTGGAGTGATAAAGCTGTGTTGCTAGGCAGAGTTCTGCCAGGCAGTTCATGCTGGGCTTCATATCTGTCATTGCCCCACTTTCATGTTTCTATGAGGATGGAAATGAGTTGAGACAGAATATCATTGGGAATCGGCACATAGTTAAGTGCCCAGGTCTCCTGATTCTCCATTGAGTCATCATGAATGTCTCTGAACAGCGCCAGTGGTATTCTTGGCACGCGAGGCTCAGCGGGAATAACACTGAAATAGCAAAGATCGAAACCTTCGTTGCTAGAATATTCTCTGCTTGCTCTATGACCTTTTTGGTCTCCTGCCTTTGAATATGTGCCTATGCCTTGGTGCTGCTACAGGAAGATCAGGGCTGCCATAAAAAGTGCCAGGGGGAAGGCAGGAAAGATGTGAATAAAATGAGCAGTGGGTGACATGATAGTATTAATTTTTTTCAGTGTTCGTGGAATTTATATCGGAAACATGGGACTTTGACATCATGTGCATTGAAAAAGAATCAAAAGATAATTCTCATTTTTCAATAGCAAAATTTAAGAAAGGATTACAGAAAGAGACACTTTTGTGATGATTCAATGATAGCATGACAGTTCTATAAACGTAGGGTTGGCCCTAAATAATTTGCCTTCATAAAGACAAAGTAGCGTGTTACATCTCAGTAGTTGACAAAAATAACTGATCATTTGCTTTTTCACATAAAGTGTTTGGCTGTATGTATCTGTAAATTAACAAGATCTTGCAACTGAATGTGTTTATTAGGCTTTTCAAAATGTCTGCCAGGCTTTGGAACCTCAGAAAGGGAGGCGGGTGCTGCATGAGGCTGGTCTGCTCAGAGCTTCTCTGTAAATGCTCCTCTCATGATATGCCTGAAAACCTTCAATATTATAATAATGCTAATAAAAATGGAAAACTCTGAATTCTTTATAGATGCATAAAGAAGTGTAATTTCTCTGTGACCTGAATAACTCTTCGAATCGCTGCTGTGGCCCTTTGAAAGAAGGCGGCTCTACTATACTGCTTTGTGTTCCTTTGAACATTTTGCTATCTGACTATTTTAAGGACAGAAATAATAGAAGAGAATTTAACTCAGGGTTATACTTTGAAGGACAGGTGGGATTCCCTCCCACCCGCCGCCCTGCAGTTTTTCCCCCTTCCCGGTCTATTGAACAGTGCTATCTAGCCCGGCTTCTTAAATGAGAAGTGATCTTGTTGATGAATAAAATTAAATGATAATACAGTTTTTCACTTTTTCAGACTCTCCCACCTTTCAGTTTTGTCCCTTTGAGAATCGTAAATTGGATTTGTTATCGCGACCTTTCAAGAGGCTCCGCTCAGTCATCCTATTTTAATCGTTGGCCGGCAGGTGCTGGAGTGGAAGACAGAGGGCGGTATATTTGGAGGCCTGTGGCCTTGGGAAGCAAAGACATTCAGGGGGAAATAATCTAACAGTGATCCACTCTCTCTGCTGAACACGGTCGATGGAGTGGTCGGTGGACGCAAGGCGAGGCTCCTGCAGTAATACAGCCTCTGAGTCCCAGACAGGCTGGGGTGATTTTGCTTCCCCCCGCTTTGCATGGATCGGCATCTGGGGGGCTTGCTGCGCTTTAAGCCCTCTTCTGCTTAGGAGTTATTTTTCTCATTTTGACGCGGATCTCCTACTCCTGCCACTAATGTTAATAACCAGGGGAGAAAGATCAAAGGAGGCCAGGGAAGAGGGGAGGAGGGGAGGGGGGCAGCCTGGGCTGGCTTGGCAGACAGTTAGTTTTAATGACCACTTTTATAGGTAATTTTAGTAATGACAGATTTCGGTTGTTGCTTAAATGAATGGAAATTATTGATAGTAAATTTTCATTGTTTTTGTTTCTTTGTGAGATACCGAAGGCTGGCATAAAAACGATACAAAGTCATATAAATGGTAACAACCAAGCCCATTGTATTAGAAATTTAGAAAGCCCACCCTTTTAATTACACTGTGTCATTTTAGTTGGTCTCCTTCCAATTTCCTTCTTACTTAATTTAACAGCCTCTTGATTATTTGAGATTTCTTTTATGAATTATTGTAGCTGCATATAGATGTGTATGGAATATGTAAAATCCGTGTTTCCCAAGAAGAAATATTACACCCAGGATTCACTGTGAAGAAGCCCAGGAAGTTTTGTGGTGCCCACTTATTGAGCATCTCGCAATTAGAAAGCACTGTTTAGGGTTAATTTTAAAAGCCTAAATTAAAGCCTTCTAAATTCTAGTTAAGTGATCTTTTGGCTGGGTATTTGGACATTGACAGAGACTGAAATCTTCACTGATCTTCCGGAATCAGCCGAGCCCGGCGCGGGCTGCCCGTGGCCATCGAGAGCGCCCTTGCGGACAAGGGGGGAGGCTGTGGCCGCGGACGGGCTCCGCTGCCCTTTGTGGAAGGGGAGCCCGCGTGAGTGTGGCTGTGTCTCGCCCAGCAAGGGGGTAACACCCAGCCACGAGGTTGGAGTTGCTTCCCTTCCCACTCCTCTGCCGAGAGCTGGGTCCTGCTTGCCACCGGCCAGGCTGGGCCTCGGAGCCTCCATCTCAGGCTCCAGGGAGCCCCTCTCTCCAGACCCCAGGACACCTCTGCTCGTGGCTGCCTGGCACAGTGGCATGCAGGGGACAAAGAGAACATCGTGCAGAGGACATGTTCAGCTGAAATAGCCAGGCGGAAAGACCTGCCTGCGTGCGCCGTAACGTTTGAAAGTATGTCTGCATGAGCGAGAGGGGAGCCGGGGCTTTGAACGGTGTATTTTTACTGTGAATGAGGCTTAACATTTTAAATTGTGTATGAGGCTGTGAGCCACAGCCTGGGAGTCTGGCTTTGTTTTGTCGCATCATTGACTAGATCGAGTCTCCTAGTAAGTACAGTTGCTCAAGCGGGGTACAGAGTGAATCCCAGAACCGGTTAGGAGGTGCCCAGGCATTTGGGGACCGAGATGAGAAGTATGTATCCTGAGTGGCAGACGAGACATCTAGACGCCGGCATCGGACATTTAGTTTCGGAAGCCCTTGCTTCAGTTCAAGTGACATGTTTCTATATTACAAGTACAGCTCCTGCTTCAGAATTAACTGCAGCAGCAGTGATGTACACATTGCCAGCCCTCTTCAGGCGAGAACTGGGTCTGTGTTCCTTTTGGCTTTGCTGAATGCCGTTTTCCTTGTATGGTGCTGAATTTTAAAAACGTAGGGAAATTTGTGAGCAGATGGATAGTAGCTGGCTTAGTCTTCCAGGGTCTGACAGCTTTTCTGCATTTTAGTGTGAAGGAGGCTTTGGGAGAGTATGATGGAGGGGTGGTAGGGAGATGGGAGACGTTGAGAGATGAATAGGTATGTCTGGTCCAGGTCTGTTCTTAGGTATCGGCCATACACGGTAAGAAAGGTGAGGCCCTTTTTGACATTGAAGATTTATTTATATTTTACTTTCTTCTCTCCCGTGTCCCCACCCTGACTCTTCTCCTCCCCTGCACAAACTTCTTGAGAAGTGAAGAAGAAAAAGAAGATGAACTTTTGAATTTTCAGCTGAAAAGATGCAAGTTCAGCTACCAAATATCATAGTCTCTGTCATGATGAGTATTGATTTTAAATGTCACAACAGATTATTTTTTATTCTTTTGTAATATAGGTTAGTAAAACCTGAAATCCATGGGGGAAAAAAATCATGAGTTTTAAAAGTTTGTACATTAAATGACCAGAAAGTAAAATAGACACTATTGTGTTAAAACAGTTTTTTTAAGATATTGATTAACTGGGCTCAAACTTCACTGCAAATGTTTGGAGATGGAGAAGAAGTGAGTGCAGTGCCATCCCCAGAAGAGAGAGGGTTAGCCCGCTCACTGTGTTATGTAAGTGTGTGTGTCTATGCTTCCCTCCCTCCCGAGGGTCAGAGGTGATCACAAGCCTCCCCCATTTTTCATCTTAATGTGTTGAAATATGTTATTAGTCCTAGTAGTCTGGTTCAGAAATGTTTTCTATTTGCACTAGTGGATGATCTCTTTTAGGACATAAACTTTATATTGGCTTTCACTGCTCTGGGAAATTTTTAACATTTTAAACATAGCTTTAAAACTCAAGGCTAGGGACTTCCCTGGTGGTCCAGTGGTTGAGAATCCATCTTGCAATGCAGGGGATGCTGGTTCGATTCCTGGTCGGGGAACTAAGATCCCACATACTGCAGGGCAACTAAGCCTGCGTGCTGCAACAAAAGATCCTGCACGCTGCAGCTAAGACCTGACGCAGCCAATCAATCAATCAATAAATATAAAAAAAAAAACCTCAAGGCTAGTAACAGGATGACTATATTTATAGTTTTGTTTCAAATTGATAATCTATTGCCAATATAGTTACAGTATATTAGATCTCATTACCTTGACGAAAGATTAGAAAAGCAAAGAAAACATCAATCTACTAAAGATATGAGAACACAGATTTATGAAAGAAGAGGTAAGAAGTACTTAAATAAGAAACTGGCACTGGAAAAAACTTGGGGACTTTTCCCAGCATCAGCAACCCCCAGGAGATACTCTTTCCTATTCATCGACCTGCAAAGTCTATATTTAAAGGATATTAAAGTACATTGTGCTTGGGGAGAGGGGAACAGGTGGGAACTAATATTTATAAAGTGCTTACTCTTGCTCTGCTGGGTTATTATTTGGCAGCCCTATGAGCCAGGAATTATCATCTTGATTTTATGGAAGGGGAAACTAAAGTTTTGAAAATATTATGTAACGTGCCAAAGTCCTACAGCCACTGTGTAGTTCAGGTAAAAATTCTGCCATATCACATTACTATCCGTGTGTGTATGTGTTGTACATGCATGTGTGTGTCTACAATTGGGAAAGAGTAGCAGGGGCTGAAGTATCAAAGCAATTAAAAATAAAACAGGAAGATGATAGATGGATGGATGAGAGGGCGGGAGGAAGGAATAAAAGTTTCCCTTTGTGAATCAAAGGGATTCATTTACTCATTTACCCAGTGGGAAGAGAAGCTATTTTAAGAGTTAAGACCAACACTGTTCCAGTCTGTTCTTTATTCTGCATTAACGCTTTAGGTGTAAGCAAGCCCTAGGAGCCAGGAAAAGTCAATTTCGATGGATGTTCATTATGACACAGAGCTTGGGAAAGTAAAAGGATTTTTTTAAAAAAAGTAAAATGTGACTTCATTGCATTAATTTGTTGCAACAGCTATTTTCTGAGCATGTGACAGTGTTAGATTTGCTGTACTTGAGTAGCTGGAGCATTGGGTAGAGGGGCTTGCTTGTCGTGCTGCGTTGATTTGGAGCATGTGGGCTGTGTTGTTTACTATTTGCAAGTGTAGTCTCCTGCTCTTGTCTCTGTTTTTGATCACCTTCTCACGTTGAAGTGACCTGAGTGATATTATATAGGAAACAGGAATTTTATTAAAATAGGAGTGATACTCCATCCCCTAGAAAACCATTTTATTCAGTGCCAAGAGAAATAGAAATACTTCCCTCCCCCCACCCCACTTCCTCTCAGTTCCCCATATTGGCTTAACAAGGAGGAAAGAAAGCCCGTTATTGAGGACAATATTGAAGGAAAGAGAGGTCAGGGCAGGCAGGGGAAAGGGAGGTTCTTGTAAGAACAATACCTTCTCTGTGTTATTTTAAATAGTATGTGACATTAATTCTCAGTTAAAGCTGAAAATCAAAGCGTCTTGAAATATGTATGGATCATCAGAACCACTTTTGCACCCAAGAAAGGAGAGAGGTGCTGGCAATGAGCCATATTGAAATCTTGGGTTGAGAGTTTGAAGGTGGAGTTGGGGGAGGGGAGGGCAGAGGTCACAACAGCAACAGGATGTACCATTTGCCGACTGGTAGGTCAGCCTTAAATCTGCAGTTAGCTAAGGTTTATTGTTCCTGTAGAGTTTCTCTTAGTTATCGTGACTGCTTTCTGTCAGCAGTGCAATTTTCTGCTGTATGGCTGTGTTTAGATAGAAGAGGGTTTTTAGAAATTATCAAATAAAGGTTTACAGTAGTTTACCTCATTCTCCTGGCAGGTAACTTTTGTGTCTCAGACATGCTGAGTTATGGTCTCCGGCCCCATGTACAGTCAAGAGAGCCTGTTCTCTCCATAGGGTCATATGAATGCTTTCCTTCCTAATACCCATAAGAGGCTTTAGGGGGGAAGGAGAAGAACATAAACACAGAAACCACATCCTAACAGCTGCCTCCAGTTAGCTCTGTTTTTCCCCCTAGCTTTTAAATCTTACAGCGGCACCTAATTTGTCCCACATGGCTTTCCTCCCAGTGGAGCTGCTGTACTCTTTGAGGGAAAGCAAGCAGTTCTGAAGAATTAACTAGTTCTGCTAGTTTAGATGACTGTCATTAGGTTGCTGGTTGGCAGGTGCCTGTGAATAGGAAGGAGATGATACCCATTTGTAGATTGGGAGAGATTTAGAACAAAGCCCGAATCCATGTAGGGGCCAGTGGACCTATGAAAATACCTACCAGTTAAACACTCCGTGAAATTAGTTGACCAAATAAAGGAGCCTGTGAACCAGTGAATGTACTGCTGTGATTTGAATAGATACGTGGTTTTGACCTAGGATGACCAGTCAGAATCATCTAGGGTGTTTAAAAAGTTCACATGCATGCCCAGTTTCTTTCCCCTGAGGTTCTTCCTCAATTTTCATAAACCTGGGAGTGAGGAGTATAGACTTAAACAGATTTGTGTTCCAACATGTCTTCAGGGGAAGTGGATTGCAACTTGCACTAATTCTATTCATTTTTTAAATTTCTAGATTATTTTTTTCTTGTGTGTTTTATTCATGTCTCTATCCCCTCTTCCATGTTTTTGTTTTTTTGGTTTTTTGGTTGTTTTTAAATACAGTAAGGCCGAGGACAGATGCTTCTAGGGCAGGAAGAATACTGAATTAAGTTATTTCCTTCATGGAAACTAGTGTTCTGTTTCTCCTTTCCAGCTCCCGTTTATTTCATATTGCTGCCGAGATAGACGTGAAACCCACACAGCCAATGTCTTCCTCTTGTGACTTTTAAAAAGTGAAATTGGTCCATTTCAAAAAAAAAAAAAATCAAGATTAGTGTTAGTGACAGGGAACAGCTTTTCTCTCATTGATACTTAGCTTTCCAGTGATGTCTTATTCAAGATTTATTGGTTGTCTGAATTTTATTGCATATATGCAGAATACTGCTGGTTCACGTCCTCTAAGATGTGAGAAATGTGTGTACTTCACCTTGAAAAAGGAGTACCTGAATTAGTCCTTATAAAATCACCTTGTCCTGATGATTCTGCTAAAGAACGGATAGTCTTTTTGTAACGTAAGGAATAAACCTATCATAGCTTGCTTTAAAAGGTCATTGTTTCTTGCAAAGTAGATTAGCTCACTTTGTTCTATGAACAGGAACCATGCTGCAGCTCTGTAAAACTATACATATCAAGTAAATTTCTGCTATCATTTTGGCTTGCTCTTATAAAAGAAATTTCATTCCTACCAGTTTTCACTTGCTAACATAAGTCACAACTCCTCATGGGTAGAGTGGCAGGACGGCGAGGACGGTGTCTGTGGTGTGCTTCCACTTTTAATGTTTCTCTGCTCTTAACAAATGCAGATTACCAAGCATGGGAAACGTGTACAAAAACACTGATGACGAATTTGGTGATTGAATATTTTTGATGTTGTTGCGGCCAGTAATTAGTAGGTGAGTCACAGCAGTAACTGAATGACTAAGTTGCATTTTATGGAAGTAAATGACTGAAATGGCACCTTTCCCTTGGTTCGTGTGTATCATTCAGAATGGGAGCGCTGTTCTCCTGAGGTATGGCCTGTTAATCTCCGTTGAGTATAAGTCCTCATGTAACAGAGACAGTGATTTATCCTGTCACTTAGAAAAGCCTGTAAATTTACGTGAAGGTAAGGGATAAAAAGCGCCGTGATATTTTCTTGAAGAACCATAATTAACTCTGTGTATTCTTTCCTTTCTAAGCTAAAACTGGAATGGGGCAGAGTCAGGTGGGCAGTTGCACTAAAAGGAAGAGTGCCTCTCTGAGACACCTTGAACTACAACCTTCCTCATAGTAACTGATTCATCCAGAGTGTTCAGGAAGGAGGAGTTCTGCCTAAATCTGCTTAATCCTTTAAACAATGAAACAGTTATAACTGCTCTCATTGCAAATGGTTCTAAACTGTCACAGTCATTACCAGGCGTGGTCCGGTAGAGAGTATGGTGAGTTTTCTCAATGAACCAGGACCCTCATTAAGAACGCCAGTTACTGAACTCCTTGGTAATGCTGGAATGCGCTCGGGAGCCTTTGAGGTCTGTAGGTTTAGCCTGACTTTTTATGATATTTCCCAGATGGCTGGTTCTCCTGTCTCTTGCCAATGTCTAGGGCTTTTTATCCCAAAGCCCACAGCCTCTGGTCACTGTGCTCCTCTAATTACTTTTTTTTTCTTTTCTTTTCTTTTCGCTCCCTTTTCATAGTTTCTATTCTCCTCTGCCGCTTTTAAACCACTGAGAACTTGCTCTGACTTCCAGAATCCCAAATTGGTTTTTCTTTCCTTTCTCCGTTTATAACCTAGGACCAGTTTGAGGATTTCGGGTTGAATCCAGGTAAGAATTACCTTGTAATTAAGTAAGGCTGTTAGTCCTGTCCCCAACCTGTGGGGTGTGTGATGGGGCCGAGGGGTCTAACCACCTTCCTGTTGCGTGAAGTACATGGACTTTGTAGTTGCCGTGTTCCTTTCGCTTGAATGCGCCTTTGTTTTGTTCCCGGTGTTCTGGGTTTCCTGACTAAATTGTGATCCCAAAACAAGAAGCAATTCCACTTTCCCTTCCAAAGGCACTTAACAGGCTTGATTTCTGTCTTTGCTCCATGGTCTCTCTGCCTTTTTTCCTCCTTGGAATGGTTATTTGTTAGGACTATACATCCACATACATTAACAGGCCTGATTAGAAGTAATGAAGCCCCAAACTGTGCCCCCTTAACTCCTCAACAATATTTGGAATTACAAACATTTTATAAAAGGCTGGATTTTCGGTAGTCAAGGGAAGTATCTGTCGATTTTCCAAATTTAAACTCCTGTGTTAAATGGAGACTGCAAAAGGGCTACTCATACTGAACATGTCTCTGCTTTGAATTCCATTAATAATGCACACATTTCCTGAGTGATCATAAATTCCCATTCCTTCCTTGCTTCTTGTGAGCTCACATCTCTTTCCCAAGATTAACCTAAGTGTTAAATTCAGCGTAATGCTCATTGTAAGTATTCAGTAAATTAAGAAAAAAATTTTAAAAAATGCATTAAGGTTAGAAAGGGAAAAATAATTAGTTCCTGGAAAGCTGTGAATTACTCTACCCTAAAACATAGGTTTTTGAGAAAACATCTAATGCGTTTAATGAGTCTTTTGGCATGCAGAGTTTATCGTTTCAATGAGTCATCAGCGTGCGGTCACATTCTCAGGGCTCCAGGTTACCCCCACAAATTAATCTAGCTCTTTTTTTCCTTTTTGTCTCTGTAAAGGTATTAAAAGTCAAAGGAGAAAACATGGGTTAAAGAACTTAGAGCACATGGCACAGTGTCTAGTGACTAGTAAGTGCTCAGCTCATGCTGTCACCCTTAGGAAATGTTTCTAATGTCAGTTTCAGGGAATCCTTTCTGTTTAAATGGTGTGAACTCTTCTTTAAGAAAAGGATCATTGCCTTATCCTCTAAATCAACTGAGAAGTTTGTCCTGTTGTTCTGCAGTCTTCTTGAGATTGAATTATACAGATTTCCTAACCTCATTTACTTTTATGCACTTGATTCATTCAGGTTGATTTTTCAGAATGGCATTTATTCCTACAGTCCTGAGAAGATGGTGTAGCCCAGTGCAGTGGTGAGCAGAGACTGGTATTGAGTTACCTGGTGCATCTCTAATGTTATACTTTGAGGTCTGCATTATTTTCCTTTGACATTTCCCCTCCGTTGGTCCTGCCAGTGGACCTAAGAGCTGAGAGAGAGGTGGGACTGCATTGTGAGTTCTTTGCTTGCCAACAGGGCCGAAAGATTATAGACGAAGTTTCCCTCCCTTGGAATATACTACAAATGGTGCTTGTTTCTAATAATAAGGTAGTGTGAATGTATTTCCCATGAAACAATCTAAACCTCTTTAGAAGTCACTTTTAGATTCAGCGTGAACCGTCCCTAGGGCTAATGAGTTCTCTAAGTTTGCCACATGCTTCATAAAGACTGCTTGCTTTAGTTTCTCATACTTACCGGGTTTGAGGGTAATAAGAACTGGATCATCACTTTTCTCAGCTTTCACTTTTGTAGACAGAGGGATTCTAAACTTCATAGATCCTTGGGGACTCTTCCTATCTTGATCACTGTAATTTCTCTCCTCTGGACTATTTTCAGCTCTTTGGGTGGTAGGGTCCAAATGTAAGATGGAATACCAAGGGTAAACGTACTTTTGGTTTGTGCATTAAGAGGGGAACACTTTTAATAACTTAACTGATTACCTTCAGCGTATGGTTGGCCTTTGGGCTACAGCAGTGTCTTAGCTTGTAATCTGACGTGAATCGTCATCAGCAGCCAGCAGTTCCTCTTCTTGGGTTCTAACTGACATCCTGTAGCCCATTGATCATCCTCCAAATGTAACTTATGTTCATTTCCCTTAAACGCATGCCATTACAGTTGCCCACATTTCATCTCTGTGCCACTCTTCTGTCTATTCACACAGCCCTGTGAAATCTACGGCAATTCATCTCTTGTCAACTTGGCCTTCAGTTCCCTTTTGTCGCCTTTAAACCTGGGTGCACATTCACTTCTTCTGGGAAGTAGCCTGTGATGAACCCTGACAGACACCGATCACTCAAACTCATTGTCCGGATGACATCACGAGGAACGCCAGCATCCAGGCTCTTCTGTTGTTCTGGGTTTTGTCGTAATTATCATTTCTTGAGTCTTTCCACTTCATATTTCTTTTGACAAGTTTGGAATGTATTCAGGAGATTGGGGAGAGTCCTGAAGGGAAGTTGCTGCTTTGGACTCCAGCAGACACTCAAGTTTCTCCATGTGTGTTCCTAGAGGCAGCTGCCGTTGAGTTTCTGCAAGGCACAGCCTAGGAGATGCGTTTTGAAAATGAGAGCTCTCTCTGGAGTCTTTAGAGCGAACCGCCTATAGTAAGATTTTCCTGGAAACATACATTGGCAGTTACTCTTCTTTCCTCACCAAATCTCCAGAGTTTTGTCACATGCTCTATAG
Source organism: Monodon monoceros (assembly GCF_005190385.1). Classification (NCBI taxonomy): domain Eukaryota; kingdom Metazoa; phylum Chordata; class Mammalia; order Artiodactyla; family Monodontidae; genus Monodon; species Monodon monoceros. The sequence continues at coordinate 88,002,198 of NW_021703768.1, read as the reverse complement.
GTAGCTGCTTTTCATTAAATATTTGATAAGTCCTTCTAGACTGCAGTGATATTTATAATTACTACATATTATCAAAAATTTTCTATCAGTTTCTGTTGTCAGTAAAACTTCTATTTGATTTTACATTTTAATAGTTAATGCATTCAGGAGGTTAAAAAATCAACACGATATTAAAAGATATATATATATTAGGTATGCCTTCCATCCTTGTCTCCATCCCCCTGGTCCCCACTATCCCCTATAGAGAGAACCTCTTTTATTACAGTTTTGAGTGTTCCGTTTCTGTACAAATACAAGCACATCCAAATATATTTTTTATAATCCCTACTTTCTTACTCAAAGCATACTATACTCAGAGCTTATTATATACTCTGTTCTGTACCTTTCTTTTTAAATTGGAGATTTAAATATGGAAATTCCATTTCAGTACAAAGAAAGCTTCCTCATTATTCTTTACAACTTCATACCATTTTATTGTGTGGATGTGCTGTAGTTTATTTAGGTGGTCCCTAGTGATGGACCCTCGGGTTGTTTGCAGTATTTTTCCATGTAAATAATGCTGTAATATATAACCTTGTGCACACTTCATTTCCAGTATGTGTCTACTGATCTTTATCCTGTTTCCTTGTCCATTTCCTGTAGACCTCATAAGCCACTGTAAAAATGAGTTAAGTGTGATGTTTTCATCTGCTTTAACATATCCACAATATTCCTGAGTAGGGAAACAATGTCGTGACGTTTAGGATGCCCCCAGTCCAGAATTCTGGTGTTTCATTTGAGTCTCAGTTCTTCGGGCATCTTTAACTCAGTGAATTGAGTTAAAAGACAGTGACTATAATTCAGAAGAAGTATTCCGTATTCAGTTAAGTTAAAGAATTAAACTTTGTGGTATTTTGCCATGCAATGAAATATTAAAATTTTAATTAGATTATTGGCTACCTTAGAGAAAAAGAATGAAAAATGTTATATTGCAGTTTAAGAATTGAGAATTTAAGTGTAACTGGATGAGCAACAAATTAGTGTCATAGCACACTGGTCAGGCAGGGTTCATAATTCTGATTCTGAATTCTGACTTTCATAGACCTTTTATATGTTGATCTCTAGGTATTTATGGGTTCAGAAGTTGCTTTGTGGGTACATTTATAATACATAGGCTCCCAAAGGAAATACTGTAAACCTTTCAAGTGAATAATTCTGTTTTATTCTCCAGTTTTTTTTTCCTTGTATTTCCCATCATACAAAGAGTCTGTGGTCCACTATGAATCTTGCTATTTCCATATTTAAGCATAACTAATCTTCCCAGAATTTAATTTCTTCTGTTCATGGATAAATTCAGTTTATTGCTTGCCATCTGTCCTTTTGGAGTATTTACTATCCCGCTCAGTTTGGTGTCAGAGCCAGTCACTATGGATAAGATGTTAAAAATAATGCAGAGCCCAGGGCAAGGCTCAGGTAAGGAAAATTGCTCAACTTCTCTGAGCTAAGTAATTTACAGAGGAATCTCATCTGTGTCTCCCCTCTATGTCACTGAGAGATGGGTAGTGGTGAGGCACGTGAAGTACCCAGCATGGGGCTTGACCTATGTGAGGCTCTCATTCAGTAGTGGAAATGGTAGATGTTCTACATTATCTCCTACCTGTATTGCTTTATGAGTTTCTCTTGTCTTTGAAGACTCTTAAGGTTATTGTAAACGGTTAAATAAATTGTTGGAATGGTCTTTAATGATTTTCTCATTCAAAAATAGGAAAATGACTCTAGAGGTTGTTAGAGGTCTATGTTAGTGTCCTGTAGTCATTTGTTCTCTCTAGTTTGTTGAATACTTCTCTATTTTTCTGGCAGTTCATTAGGAATTCTGTTGGGGGATGCACTTCTATCAGCACATTATCAGCAGCTGAAGAATTTTCAGTTTTCTGCTCACTCAGTACTTGTAAAAATTGAATACATATCGCTTCCCCTTTATCATGTTGAAAATCTCTGGTTCATGGTCTGTTGAAATTCATCTTGTTATATTTAAAATGTATCTCTTGGAAGCAGCAACAATGCACAAGGCTCCAGTACACTTAATTCTCAGTGTTTTTGTTTCAGTTCCTTTTCTACACTTTTTACTTGGAGATATTTTGTTTTAATCTTCTCTTCCCCTTTTCTCTAGCCAAGTTTTCTGTTTGTGAAAAGTAATATTTTTCCAAGCTATATTCTGTGTGATACAATATGGCTGTGTTTCAAGATGTTCTTCAGCTCTTGCATCCAGCTACTAATTCAGTGTTCTGAAAAAACTAGATGATGTTTGTGGTGATGGGTCAGTGCCAGTGGAAGGAAATAATTTTGTGGAAGATGAATCCATTTCCAAGTAATGTTGGCTGAGTACAAGCTTACATTGGAATTTGTTAGGTTGTCTGATAGAAACCAAATTTGACCAAGACAAGGCTGTATATATATGCTATTTGCCTCTGTCTACTTATGTATACCTTGTGCTATGTGTGTATATATATTATATAGGATATAATTTCATTTTGATAGTTAATTTTAGGCTTTAAAGGATTAAAATAGTAGCACTCATTCCCCTTACTAAAAATTTTTGGTGGGTGTTTAAAAAATATTTTAAATCAAGTTTTATAATAATGAGCTATTTTCTAAAATAGTTTTTATGTGGCTGGCTGTTTAACTCCATTTAATCATTGCATCAGTCCTAAAAGAAGTATTATTAATCTTAATTTACAGGTGACAAAATAAGTTCAGAGAAGTTAAATAACTTACAGCCATTGAGTTAGTAAGTGACAAGAGCTAGATTTTGAGTCTTGGGGTCTTGATCTCACTGATCCAATTTTTGATTGATTTGTCTTAGTGAAGTGCCAGTGAGATTTCACTTTAGGACTTCACTTTGTGCTGGTTTTCTCAGAATATAAAACCTCAGTGGTGGGCTTCCCTGGTAGCACAGTGGTTGAGAGTCCGCCTGCCGATGCAGGGGACACAGGTTCGTGCCCCGGTCCGCGAAGATCCCCCATGCCGCGGAGTGGCTGGGCCCGTGAGCCATGGCCGCTGAGCCTGCGCATCCGGAGCCTTTGCTCTGCGACGGGAGAGGCCACAACAGTGAGAGGCCCACATACCGCAAAAAAAACAACAACAACAACAACAAAAACCCTCAGTGGTGACAAAAATAAGAGTCCTCAGTATATTCCCTTGTCTACTTTGGACAGGGGAGGATGGAGGAGTGTGGTCATAGTCTGCTAATTCCATATATCCTATTGCCGGGAGATAGAGACATTTCAGTTTTACAAGTTGAATAACTTTTCAAACATTTTGAGTCCAAAGATAAATTTGGGCTCTGTTCCAAATGATCAAAATTATTATTGATAAATTAATAAAAAGGGAAAGACATCTGTTATCACTTTCTACTAAGAAAATTATGTTTTCTTCTAACAAAATAGTTTTAAGTAAAATTGTAGCTTTACTTCTTGAGTTTTATTTCTCAGTCTTGATTTGACAAGCAGAAGTAGAAAGCAAGAAATATTTTGTCTAGACAACTTAAGAAAAATATTTGGAGTCTTGTGATTATCACTTGCTAGCAATATTAAGTCTTTTTGCTTATTACCACCTGGAAATATAAGTGCCTTTCCCCCCCACTTTTACTTTTTAAGGTTTATGTATCAATTTCTCTCATAGGTAACATTTATGGAGTATATTATAACCCCATTCTAGAGATTAGGGAATTGAGGATTGAAAGGCTTAATTATCTTGCACGTGATTCATACACAGCTAGCAATGGCAAAGCTGGGCATGAAATCTCGGTCTGTCTGATCCGGAATCTTTTGCTTTTGATCCTGTTGCTGTAATGTCCACGCTGAGGGGAATGGTGTGACTTGTGGCATTGCAGGGGGGCTAGTCAGAAGTGAATCCTTCTCTAAATAAGTTTTACAATTTTTGAGAAAGTGGAGTTCATAGTAAATTAATTTTACTTTCCCTGCTCAGTTTCCCCAGAAGGAGTTGCTGCTGCTTTTTCTGTAAAGGATATTTATTGAATAATGGATTTAAAAGGGTGCATGGCAATACACAACAACTGAGCTTTGTGTTAATGGTATATTCAAGCTTTTTATGTTAGGGTGAGGTGATTTTAATTATTAGAGTTTGGTACAGACTTTGATCAAACATATCCATTTCATAATGAGGCCCCAGTTGTATAGTAAGTCCTGCCTTTATTACATTGAACAGACAAATTCCTTTGTAGAGTATGACCGACTTTTCTTCCTCTTAGGAAGACAGATTAATAATTTTTCACAATTAATGAGGTTCCATCTGTTCATCCAGCCGTCCACTCTAAAGGTTGAACTTATTACCATATTCACAAACCAACCCAACTGTGTAATCGAAGTTAAAAAAAATTTTAAACCAAAGGTTCAATCTTGGTTTTTATATTGTACTTTTTTGGCTACTAAAGGGGGAACCAGTAACTCCACTTCCTTCTTCTTCCATGTTTTCTTTGATTCCGTTTCATTTCTTGTTGTCATCCAGCCATCCACCACAAATCACACAAATTAAACTCTCTGATATGTGATACAGTAATAAAAGAAGGGGCGCACCCACCCAGCCGCCATTCTGGCCCGAAGTCTCCTTTGGTGTCCAGGTCATGAAAATGAGCAGTGCCATCTGTATGTGGGAATAATGATTCGTGTTCCATTCTTTTGTGTTCTGCTCATTTCAAGCGGGGTGCCTCAGCATCTGTAGCCGAGCACAGGGGCTCCCGCTCGCTGAGGCCTCCAACAGGGCATGTCTGTGGGACACCGTGTGAGGGGGAAGGATGAGAAAACGGTTGGAAGAAAGCAGGCCCTGACTTGGTAGCTAAAAATATGAATAAATGAAGTTCCATACCGCAAATAGAGTAAAATTTGATGATAGGGGATTACTGGAACATTTTATTAACTTGGGTTTTGCTTTTAAAAATTAACTTTTGAAAAAAGTTGAATCTCTGAGCTTATGTGTAAGGGTTTGGCTTGTGGATGGTGGTGATTACAGCAGCCTGCACAGTTATCCAAACCCCTTACTGTCACACCCTGCAATGACCGAGCTCATTTTTTCCTCTCCCCTCCTCCTTCTGCCCCCGCCCGCCTTCCAGCTTCCCTTCCTTTTCTTGGCCCAGTGCCTCTCAGGATCACCACCAGATAGCCGTTCTTGTTACGCCTCATTATAAGCCTGGAGTAGCTTTGCTGACTCATCCAATCACATTATTTAGAAGCCAATTAAAAATAAGTGTCAGGGCTTCCCTGGTGGCGCAGTGGTTGAGAGTCCGCCTGCCGATGCAGGGGACACGGGTTCGTGCCCCGGTCCGCGAAGATCCCACATGCCGCAGAGCGGCTGGGCCCGTGAGCTATGGCCGCTGAGCCTGCGCGTCCGGAGCCTGTGCTCCGCAGCGGGAGAGGCCACAACAGTGAGAGGTCCGCAAACCGCAAAGAAAAAAAAAAAAAGTGTCAGTATACATAATCTTTAGCAATCCACCTTACCTTCCAAATTGGTCTTTGATAAAGTCTTCACAGTCTTCAACACTATCACAAATGTTGCCATTTTCAGTACAGATGAAGCAGGCTGTATCAAGGAGGCAAATATATACAAGCTTACAGTATTATTTGAAACAAGATGCCCTTTTTCCATTCAAGTTTAATTGTTCAAAGGGCCAGTAATGACAAGCAATGAAAGGACAAGCACATACCTTGTTTTGTCTTATCCCTTTTACTAATCACATAAACAACCTTTTTCTTATCTTTTTCTTCTTTTTTTTTTTTTATAAGCAAGGATTCTCCAGTAGGCAGAATGTCATTCTAGTTTAGTAGGTTTATTAAAAAATACCCAAACAAACCTGGATTATAAATAACTGAAGGATTTTCAGGTGGGAAGAGAGTGATTGCTGGGTCAGGAGAGGAATTAGCTCTGAGCTGTCCTGGGAGACCTAGGGTAAGTTTGTAAGTATTTGGTGAGGAGGGGGTTCCTTTTACAGCACCATCCCTTCTTTTACTCTACCTTTTTCTTTTGAGTTAGCATTTCCTTTCTGGTTTTGTTTCTTTTTTCACTTTACATCTCCTAGACCTGTGTTTCTCAACACTGGATGCACGTTTAGAATCACCTTGTGGGGAGGGCAGAGTGCTTGGACCCCACCCTTGGAGAGTCTGATTTGATTGGAGTCAGATGTGGTCTGAGTGGTGGTGGTGGGTTTAATAGCCCTCCAGGTGATTCTAATGTGCAGCCAGCACAGGAGACTGTGCGGTAAAGGTTTAAAAATCTCTGACTAAACTCGGCATGCCTTAGGGACTACAGAGAAGGTTGGATTTTAAGTCAGAAGCAGAGCAGTTTCTCCACTGAAGTCTCAGCCTTCTCAACCCGTTAGAGTAATCAAGCAGATTGGCTGGAAATCTCTCTCCTTCCAAAGAGAACAGATTTGTTCTCCTGGTGCACAGCCATCGAATGGCTCAACACCGAAGTCCAGTTCTCAGCTGGGAAGAGGTGCTGCTGCCTCCTGGGACAGTCGGGCCTTGCTTGACAGTCGCGGATGGATGACTGACAGTAGGGAGTGCACATAAGGGCCGAGTACTTATATCTGATGAGTATCTTCCCCAATCCTGGGCTCACTCCGTCGCTCTCAGAGCTGTTTCAAAACAGGTGCTAATGTACATCCTTGGACAGCAAGGAATTACACAGAAACTGCTAATAAGGGGCGTGAACAGAGATGACATGCTACAACTTCTTCTGGAGGTCAGTTTCTCACATCCCTTTTCATATTTTTCACTGCTGCTTTTGTGAAATGTTAAATTTGACAGATTTTGCTTCATTGATGCTTTCTTGTGGCTGCTCAGAAAAATGAGACAAAGAAGCTTGGTTTTTCCTGTCTCCACTATGGCTTGCAGGCTGAACTCATTCACAGAAAAAAAAATGGCAGAGGGCTCCCTGGTTTGTCATTTTGGTGGAGAAATTAGCGTGATGGTTTAGTCACAGCCAGAGATTTCACTTCACCTCCCTAGCTGTGTACAGCTCCCCAGCACGTACTGCCCACCTATGCTGATTCATCCATGTTGAAAACGCCCTATCTCAGCTCTGGGGTCCTTCTAGAGGGGTCTCTGCAGCTTTTTGGTATGAGTGTTCTGTGTGGGGTCCCCTAACCTCCATGGAGTTTAAAGCTATCTAAAAGAAGTCACATCGTTGGTTTGCCTCATTTCCTCAACTCAAGATCCATTTTAAATAATTTTTAAAGCAGGTTTTTGGGTGTGGTCAGATTTTCAGATTTAAAAAAATGAGAGCATTCGTAGAATATTTAAAACCTGTCCATGTTACAAATAACCATGCAGTAATAGGCTTAGCTTTGCTCAGGAACTAGGACTGTGTTTACGTTCGTTGATTGGCTTCTTGGTCAGATTTGTGCATTGAATGTGTACTGTGATTTAGTGGAGATTGAATGTTGGTAAAGTTGAAGGTTCCTCTACACAAACTATTTTTTAAATGTTGGAAAGCCACTTGAAGATACACTTTAATATGTCTGTAACATTAACAGCAGTAAAAGTAAGTGCTTTGAGAAATAGACAAACCCAGTATATTTTCTAGTCTATCTACTCTGATGTTTTTAAAGTTTGATCCTTCATTGACTCATTCAATGGATCTTTACTAAGTATCTTCCAGGTGTTAAGCTCCTTGAGCTATACCAGGTGTCTCAAACTCCATTGCCAATAAAGGCCAAGAGGGTAACACAAATAAGCGAGGAAGATAGGGTGTTGCAGATAGAAGTGAGAATGTGGTCATCTGGAGAGCGTAGGCCCTACCTCACAGGGCAGCTGCTGTTCAGCTCTGTGGATGAGCGTGAAGAATAATATGAACAGTGTTGCCAGACGTTAACATATTTTTATGACAAACTAATAATCTAGATTTTGAGGTCAATTTGACACTGACTTTTTATTTTTTATTTTTTTGCGGTACGCGGGCCTCTCACTGTTGTGGCCTCTCCTGCTGCGGAGCACAGGCTCTGGACACGCAGGCTCAGCGGCCATGGCTCACGGGCCCAGCCGCTCCGCGGCATGTGGGATCTTCCCGGACCGGGGTACGAGCCCGTGTCCCCTGCATCGGCAGGCGGACTCTCAACCACTGCGCCACCGGGGAAGCCCGACACTGGCTTTTAAGTCTTATTTAAAAAAAAAAAAAAATCTGTGCTAGCCAAGTAAAGCTTGTATGCAGCCTGAGAAGTTTTGTGACCTCTGATGTTTTGTCTGTTCCCTACTCCCTACCCAGCCCCAAATACATGGAAACTACTTGAACAGGGTAGCTTACTTTTAAATATATTCTCAGCACAGAGAACTGCATGTTAAGTAATTAAGAATCATTGAAACAACAGATGGTAATAAAATATGTACAATAATAGATTCATTTCATGCATATACTCCCCTCTTGACCCACACAACTGTTAAAATGTTTACCTCAAGAACCAAACTGGTTACAGGCGTCTGTGATTATTGGTGTGGAAAATGCTCATAAATATGGGCACATAAACTATCCATATGACTGTCTAAATGAGTTCTGGTCACATTAGTTTTCAATACAATTTCTGAAAGCAGTTGTGGTTACAGTGAGGTTGGTCCAGCCTTATGGCCCTGGAACATGTGAGATTCTTGCCTTATGTGTGCATGGCATTTACTTTTAAGATAAAATCATGCCGGTGCCTAGAGATCCTAGATCACCGACATTTGACACAGAGCTATAATTCTACTCCCTCTGGATGGAACTCATTTGGAAGTATTTCAAGAATGTCATTCTTCCTAGGGTTGTGATTTGGAGGGTAGAGGTTAGAATATAGGAAGGAACTACCATTGTAAGAGAGGAGATGAGTTATGCCTGTTTCTTTAGCATTGTTATGACAGTCTTGACCGCCTTCCTTAGTCATTTACATTTATCCTTTTAACTCCTTTGGTAGAAGGCATTCTTGTTGTACAGGTGAGGAAACCAAGGTAAAGAAGCCTGGCTTGTCTACCCAAGATGACTGTCTCCAGTGACAGCCAAAGTTAACACTCATTAATGTGTTTCTGGGCCACCTCGTCTGAGGCTACCTCTTCTCCCAATGGAACAGACTGTCAAGCTGAGGTGTGTAACCTGGTGTGTGCAGAGGCACACCGGAGCCAGGGAGTGGAAAATGAGTAGCTGTGTTCCCCAGTCCTATGTAAATACTGTGTCGGTCGTGTATTTACGTAAGACAAGGTAATATAGCAATCCATTGTCGAGAGAAGGCAGGAGCATGAAGGAATTCTTTTCCTTGCAGGGTTTATAGAGGGAGACATTTAGGAAGTTGGAACTGTAAGCAAAGAGAGAGCCAACCCAAGTCATTTAATTTGACCTAGCAAGGGGTAAACCTCAAGCAAACAGATGCTTTAGTACCTAAGGTGATTGCTTCCACAGAAACCCCTCTCCTCTTTGGGGATCAACATCAGTAACCAAGGGAGAAAGTAAACAAAAAGTGTTAAAACATGATCTCTTCTGGACTTCCAGAACAAACAAACAAACAAAAAAAACCCCAAAACTATGGTGATTGAATAACAAAGATAGAGGCAAATCGCCTCCTTTTCATTTCAAGTGCCATTTGGGAGATTACCTCTTTGCGGAGGAAACCTCATATAGTTCAACTTCATTCCACAGTTTTAAAATATTTACTATGGAAAAGAGTATTCATTCTCTTTACTAGGGGGGGTGTGTGTGTCTGTCTATGTTTATAATTAGTTCTCGTTTTTTGGAGCCTGCTTAACTCAGTTGGATATTAGCAGAGCCCTTGATTATATCTTTTCCCTCCTCGTTTTAGGTATTCCAGTCACTTTGCATTTTGCAATCTGAATAAAAGGGGATCTGGGAATTAAACTCAAAGGACTGATTCTGGTTCTTTAAACAGTTTGGGGCTTAGTGTATGAGAAAGCTAAATCTGTTACTTATATTTAGTTTTTGGCTTCTCTGTAGACTTAATTCATTCGTCCTGCTCCTCCTTGTCAAGCATAATTCAGTTGGCTTCACGTGCCTAAATCCATGACCATTTGCATAATTTCTCTTTGAGTTTGTTCTGTTTGCCCCAAATTTGCAGCCTCTTGAAATGGCCCGTCTGTCGGCTGTCCCTAGGCTAGGTTTCACTCCCAGGATGCCACATACCTGGTGGGGGAGGCTCAGGGAAAACTGTCAACAATGTTGGAATGTTGGAAATCTTTTTTTAGGGCAAGTTGAGGACCTTTGGTACCTTTCATAGGAGCCGGGCTGGTGTGCACGCTCTGCAGTTTGCACTGCAGCCAGAGCACCTGTTCCGTGAGAGAAATCAGCTAAATTACTAGACTTAATTGATGTTTGTGGAAAACATAGAACATTTGTTTTTCTCTCCTTGTGGTTAATGCTCAGCTTGATCATTTAAATGAGGCTTTTTCCTCTCTCTTTCCCATCCTTCTCTACATTCTATTGAGCCCATTTTTTTTTTTCCTCTTAGCCTTTGTCTCCTGGGCACTAACAGTTGCTAAATGTTTCTCACGGAGGATGATATATTTAGGAAACAATTTTCATTCAAGATTGTAATGCTACCTTGCCCCTTTCTACGGCACAAGCAATGAAATGCAGATACGATACAGTTACCTTCCCCAAGTTGAGTCATTTTAAAGTGTATGCACGTAATATATAGTTTTTAATAATCTCTTGGCTATAGAGCACAAACTGGTCTATGAACAAGGACGGCCTGATGAAACTGGCTTCCCTGTAAACATGGTTTGAGCGGAATCAGCCAATTTCAAGGCAGATTAGTGTCAGTGCAGAGAGAACAGGATAAATAGGCGACGAACATCAGTTGAAGACAAGAAAACGCAAGAGCAGATCCTCTTCCAGGACATGAGGATACAGTCGGGGGTGACCAGAATGGGCTCCCAGTTTTGTATTCTAACTGTGCGGCGACATGCCAAAAGGTCTAGTGGCTGCCGCTGTTGTTGTTTTGTAGGTTTTTAATAAAAATAAAATCTGGTTGTTTTAAAGACTAATTCCGACCACATAAGCTGCAAGTAGAATTTGAATAGTCTTCCCAGAAAGGGGTTTGGTTTGTCTAATTTCTTGCCAACCCATATTTTTAAAGGAGTTATTGCATGAGCCAAGGAAGGTCATTGCAAGGTTTTAGCTTCATCCTTGCATGTGGTGAGCCGTGTGGCCCTCCCAATTTGTCTGGCTTCCATCACTTTCTCTTGTTCATGTTGGTTTGCAGCCTCATGCCTAGCATCGTAGGGCCTGCGGTTGATAGTTTAGGGTCCACCTGTCTTCTCTTAGCATCTCCTGCTGCCTGGATTGTTTTCCTGCTTGTTAGAGAGTGGCAGCCCCAGAAGAGATGAACAGTCATCATCTTAAAGCTGTAGATGACACAGACAGAAAAGTGATGACATTGTCTTAGTGGTATAGAGCATAATCGCTTACATACAGTTGCCAGTGTAAATGCCTGATTTTAGTACCTCTGAAAACCTTACATATTATTTCTGCCACTTTTCCTGCCCCTCCTTTTTCACCCCAGCATGCAAGTAGGTCAAGAAGTCTTCTGAGAGTCCTGAAATAACTTTCAGGTTCCTTTGGAGGCCAAGAGGCTTCCACTTTTACTACTTCCCTAATTTTCCATCAAAAGAAGGAGGAGGTGAGGACAGGCAGAGAAGTGCCTGGTTTGGTTAAACCTGTTATCAAGCATTTTTCTGTTTCATACATGTTAATCATTTAAGTGGCTCTTGACTGCTATTAGGATTTTATTTAGAAAACTAACCCAATGTCCCCTTATTTTCCCCTGCCCTCTACACTTTGCTAAGATACAGGTGAAAATAAATGTGATCTCAAAGAGAGTTGGTATATCCATTTAGTCTATCTACATTGACACACAGGTCTGGGGAGGTTCTGTAAGAAAGAATCTGGTTGATCCCTCTATGTCCACGTAAGATTACACCTAGACATATCTGAAAGGCATTTGTTAACTCCAAAAATAGAGACTCTGCAGTGTTCTTTGGTAATTCATTGATATGCTTAAAAAGCTAAAAACTTCTGGAGACCAAATTGTGTCTAATTTTTAACCTAAATTCTTCCCTTAAAATAACTAATTTTTGAGGGCATGTTCTCAGTTTCCCTTCTGAACTGAGAGGCTTTGCTTTATAGATTGCTCCTTTAAGATTGGTGCGTTTCTATAAATATTAGGCCATGGGAGCAATGGCCTAATATTTCCCATTGACTTGTATCATAAAATTGAAAACCACGTTTAAACCACTCCCCTGGGCTTTCCTGGTGGCGCAGTGGTTGAGAGTCTGCCTGCCGATGCAGGGGACACGACACGGGCCCGTGCCCCGGTCCGGGAAGATCCCACATGCCGCAGAGCGGCTGGGTCCGTGAGCCATGGCCGCTGAGCCTGTGCGTCCGGAGCCTGTGCTCCGCAGCGGGAGAGGCCACAGCAGTGAGAGGCCCGCGTACCGCAAAAACAAACAAATAAACCACACCCTGCATTTACAATGTATACGTGAATGGATAATAATTATTTTGGGGAGAGGGTAGTAAAAGTAGTCATCAAGTGAAAACACTCCAGGGATGCCTAAAATACAGTAGCACAAGGTACATTCTCTTGAGTCTAGATGCATGGGTAGAGCAGTGGGTCCTACATCTTTACATTCTCTTCATGGTTCTAAGACCTTCCTCAATCTCATGCTTTTAGCTGTTCTTTCTAAAGATGGATTTATGAAGTCTGCTATTTTGGTTGTTGTATTTGTTTACCATCTTTTGCTTCGTTCTTTATAGGAAAGGCTAGTTTATTTTTCCTGATCTCTAGGTATGAAGTGCCTTTTAAAAACCATTACTGTGAGCAATTATTTTCGTAATTGTACATCTTTATGTAGTGAGTTTTATTTAGGCAGGCTCGATTCTTAATTGAGCATGATTGAATAAAACAGAAATACCTGAATTTGAGCAATCCCATGAGTCAACCAGAGAATTCAGAAACAAAGTAAAATATTGTAAACGTAATACTTTTCAGTCCAGTAGTATGAGAAGTCACATTTTAAAAATTGCATCCACTCCAGCATTAGTTTAATGGGGATTTTCATGTCAGTTTGATTTTTCTCTGTGAGTGATCTGCTTTACATAGTAGTCTTCATTTCAGCAGTTTTACTTATCACTGCTATTCAAAGCATTAAACATACCAGTGAACTAAACTGTCCCCAAAGTGTAATTTCATTTTATACCATATAATATCTTCCACTGATTTATCACCATCCAGATGTTCTTATGTAACTTAACTTCTAACAACAGCTCTGAAACATTTAGGGCTAATTTCTGCTTTGGCAGAAATTGTCTCAAAATATGTCTCAGCTTCCTTCTTTTCCATATTTGAGGACTGTTTTAATTTTAAAGGATTCACTATCTCAATAAAATCTTCCCCCCCACCTTTTTTTGTAGTTACTTCACCTGTCTTCGATAGCAGATATAGTATCTCATCTGGTATCCCATTGTTTGATTCATCCCAAGTTCATTATGAAAATTCTGTTTCTTTATTTGCAATTTTCAGGTACAAAAGGATGCTCTTCACAAATTTTCCTATTTATACATATAGCCTCATATTATTTAGAATTTATCAGAACCCTAACTTGGTGACTGAATTACCATTCTCTCTTTTGGAATCATTTATCCGTCCAGATCCCTCACCTGCTTTCCTCCTTGCCTTGAACTGGCTGTTGCTGCTATGAGAAATGACAAGAAACTGAGGTACCCCTTTTTGCCCTCTATGTGGTACAACAGGAATGAACCAGCAGCTTGGGTGCCAGTTAGACGGTCCTTGGCTTTCATATTTTACAGAAGTTAACTTAGAATTTCCATTCAGTACTTATTATAAACGAGAAGCAGGAAAAAATGGAACCCACTGCCTGTTGCCATGGATATTGCATGAAACTGTTCAAATCTTATCCTGTTTTCCTCCACATCCATTGGAGGATGACTTTTCCCCCTGACCAGGGAATACTCTCCATCCGATGGACCTTTTTTCCCTACAGTAGAATAACCAGAAGACGTACTACTATGATGACTACTTTTACCACCACTTCTACTCTTGCCTCAGGATAATTAATTGAGTGAGTGCCTGTAATGTGTCAGACCCCTTCTTACATTCTTCATGTGGAGCCTCATAGTATTCTGGCAACAACTCAGTTCGTTCATTTATTTCACAAAGATTTACTGAGTACTTATTATATACTAGGAAATTCACCCAAGATACCATAGCAAGAGGAACTATGAAAATTGATAGCAAGTTGCTCATCGGCAATAACTATTAGTAAATGCTGTCAATTGGGAAGGAAAGCAAATCAGACATAAATTGTGCCCATTAAATTTCTTAATGGCTGAGTTTTATGCCAAGAGAGACTGACAATATTCATAAGGTGATGAAAGGCTCAAATAATATTTGAAATAAAAATGTTCAGTTATCACATTTAAAGGTTACTAATGCTGAAAGAATAAATTTAGGAAATATATAAATCTCGGAAGAATCCGCAGCCAGCCACCTGGACTGTGCCTTGGCTGTGCTCCTCTCCCTAAAAGGACTGAATTCTGGGCAGCCTGTTTTGCCATAGGGACATCAAAAAAGGAGTTAAACTTCGGTGAGCCCAACTCCTCGTGTAATCTAGAGGCCATTGGTTTAGGTGAATCTGGTGACTACTGAATTCCAGTCACCTTGGAAGTTCGAGGTTACTTCAGAGGATAACTTAAGCAGTGTTACTAGCTCACTGCCCAATGTATTGGCCTCTTAAGAACAGAGTTCTGTTTTGTAGACTTCCTAAGGGGATTCTGATTGGTTCTGTGGGGAAAATCCTGATATCCCCAGAACAACCTAGACCTCTTTATTATTCCCCTGGAGCTAATTGGGACCTCGGGGAGTGTTTGCACGTGGTCTTTCTCTAGGGATGTGCAGCTCCCCGTGGACACGAGGCTGCCTGGATCCACGATGTATTCTTTTCTGGAACTGTGACTAGGAGTGGGGCCCTCATCTCTGCTCTGAGGTGTAGGTTAAGTGTACAGGTCACCAGATAATCTACCTGTGTTTGACCTGCATCTATCATATCTGGTTTGCTGTGGGTGCCTTCCAGAGTTGGTGGTTAAAGGAATGAAGATACTCAATTTATCAAATGAGAGACATACTCCGTTCTAATTGGATAAGAGCTGTCTTCTTCCAAATAAAGTACTCATTGGAAATAGCAGTTTTCATATCTATATTCTAAGATACAGACTTGTTTTCCATGGCAGTGCTGACATCCTGCTATCCAGATCCTTTTCCTCCCTTGTGTCCACTCTGCCTTTGCTCTCCAGCCATAGCATGACCCATGCTGGCCTTCAGGGAGCGGGTACTTAAGGGGCAGATCCAATCCTACAGAGGGCCCTCTCTGTTCTTAGCAAGCAACAGGTATTTCCAGCAAAACTCTTATTCATTGGAAAGATGTCTGAAGAAGTAAGTTCACATTTCCTGAGTGAGGAAATTATACCCCTCATATTCCCATTGTCTTGCCAATGCCTAGTACATAGTAGTCCATAATTAATATTTTTATAGCCAAATTATTACTGTTCCAGTAAAAACTGATATTTTCATACTTTCCTTATTTAGGTACTTCAATCTGAACCAGAATTTTTGGCCAAACAAATTATTCCTACTTCATTTTTAGTTTTAAACATGGCCAAATTTATTTGGACCTTCTCTTAGGCTGCTATATTTTGGGGAAGGGGGAGGGTCACTCTTAGGACAAAGACTGATAATTCATACTAAGCCAGCTTCTTACTTTTTCCTCGGGGAATATTTAGTTATGAGAACTTTGGATCTTTGCTTGCCTACATTTTATAGGATTAAAATTCTTTATCCTGGTTCTTTATTACTAGTTCATATATATAAATGTTATACATGTGACCTCGTTTTTGAACTTTAGAAGATGTCCTGTTGTTTCCCTATAGGAGGGAATTAAAGTTTTTGATCAGGGAAACTTAGGACTCCTGTTGTTAAAACCTTTCCAGCCATAAAGGAATCCTACTAACTAGATTATAGTTATTTACAGCTGTTTCCTTGAAAAGCTAATCTTCTGTTCATCTGTTGTTTGAGATGGAATGTGGAATTTATTGACATCGATCTGACCAGAGGGTAGAAGAGAAGAGGAACAGAAAAAGAGAATGAGCACATTTATTTTTACTTTTTTTTTTTGTACAAGATGGTCAGACTCTTTAGAAATTGTGCTTAGTTTCATTCTCAGTCATTCATTATTTTGAGTGGGATGAAAATAAAAATAACATTTAAAAATTAGCTCAAAGGAATATCATGTGCACAATAATGATGTTCCCAAATATTCTTCTCAGGGACCTGTAGCAGAATTCAGTGGAAAATTACTTCTGATTACTTAGGTTGAGCAACACCAACATGTTTTTGGCTTAGCTTCGTAAACTAGCAAAAGATACGTAGTGTACAAGTCTTTAAGTCTTCAGAAGGCCCTATTCTGTCTCTGTACATTTATTAAGTCATTATTTGTGATACTGTTTATATATGCTCGAGTGAACAAAACATAATCCCAGTCCCAAATGAACTTAACATTCTTATGCAACTATGTTGAAGGATTTATAATACAATAGTTTTAAAATGTTCAGTCCACCAACATTTATTGAATACCTGCTCTATGCCAGGCTGAGTGCTAGGTGGATACTTTAGCATGTCAGAAGCACTTAACACTACACTTAATTAAAAAGTGAAAGGCTTGTAAGTAATATTGAATCATTCTATTAGAGCTACTACTTTGTACAAGTCTTCAGTCTATCTTTTTCACACTCATCTTCCACTTATAAATGATTAATTTATACACCTGTACTTGGAGTGAGACTTGGCTACTGGGGTTTGTCCAGGTACATGCAGAGGGTGGTTCTTTTTCTCCTTTTGTTTGATGAGATAGGATTTGAGGTGCTTTCTCTCTCTGATTCTATTTTGTTTGCATTGACCTCAGCTGATGTCGGTGATCTGAGGAGAACCCACCACAGGCAGCTAACTTCCCTTCCGAATATTGAGCAGAGATGTTTTGGCTGCTAACGTGATACAGGAGTCTTGGTTCTCATGAGGCCCTGGGACAAGTTTGTCTCTTAAGACATAAAAGGATCTATTTTCCCTGCACTGGGGACCTCAACTCTGCTCTATGTTCCCTTTTACACACGAAGGCAGGCAGCTGCACAAGTGGAACTTGAGTCTAAATCACAGGGTGTTAGAACATATGAAACTTGAATGTGGCAACTGTTATTGTCTGCAGTAGTGAACTGTCTGGGGAAATTCAATCTCAGCCTTGGGCTTGGCAGTAGAGGCTCCAGCAGCCCTGGGCTCAGCAGCCCCGTGTAGATGACTTTGAAACTGATTTTAAACACTTTTTATTGGAACTGAAGTATAATTCTGGCCTGCAGCTTAATCAGATACTTGATGTGCTCTCGACTGGTGGTATTTTCTACTGTTTTTGGCTGTTACCATCCCTAAAGACACAGTGGGTCTCTGTTGCTCTTTGTTATTCCTTCTGTGTCTCAGAGGTAAAGGACCATGATAATGAATAATCTCTCAGGATCACATCACAGGGGGAATGAAACTTTAGCAAGTGGGGACTGAGGTAGACTAAATTGTTTCCAAAGCCTCTTTCAGGACTGTGGCGAAACAGTTTACCCTGTGTTAGTGTGTTCCAAGGTGAAAAATAGGATGTTGCTGGAAGCGATTAATGGAATTTTGGCAGAGGGGCGTACCGGGAGGAGGGAGCTGGCTCTGAGTTCCACAGTCGGGCGGGCGGCTAATTTTGTCCATAGCCTGCATTGCAAAACTTTAACTAGATCTTGCTACAGTCATATTATGATATGTTTCGTACGCACAGGCTCACATGCACAACATCTTAAAAATTTCTCATTCCAAGTCATTTTCCAGTTTCACCTCCAAGTACAAAATTTACAGTAAAAATTATTCTCAATGTACTGGCTCAGTGTTGAGATCAGGAAATTCCCTAAACTCATTTTTTTTTTTTTTTAGCATGCTCATTTTACGATCAGAGATTCCTACTGTGTGAAAGGCAACAAATTGACCAAAACAGCCAAGCTCTTGTGTGCAGTGTGTGTGCGTGCTTGCTTTTGTTGGTGGTGGTTGTTGTTTTTTTTCTCTCTCTCCCTCTCTTTTTTATTTCCTGTGAAACAGTGTGGGAATTGTCTCTCTTTTTGCTTTGCAGTTATTCACCCCAGTTTATCATCATTTCAGATAATCCTGAAGAGAAGACGATCCCTGCACGGGGAAAATAACGAGCAGGAGAAAATGAGTTTACTAGGGTATAGACCCTGTTCTCGTGCAAATGGCCCTGATTTTTAAATTCATATACAGAATTTGGTATATTATCAGAATTGTCTCTAAACGGCACTATCCTCACATTGCCCGTGAGGTCTTGTCAGAGATTTAACTTTTAAGTATCTTCAATTGCAATGGCAGTTGGTAACTGAAAAGAGCTCCTTACATTGTAATTTGTATGTAGCTATATAGACTTGTCAAGTACCTTCAGAAGTGCGACTATGTGGTCCTCTAATGTACCTTCCTGAGGAGCTGAATTCTTGTTAAAGTCCTCATCAAAGGCATATAAAGTCAGCCTTGGAAGTCCAGGAAATGCTGTGGGTGACTGCAAACTATTAAGAGATTTATGGATAAAGACTTGTATTATAAATATTCTGAGTTGTGGTTGATTAAACATCCTACCTCTTTGTTATATAGTGGAAATATCGTAAACAAGCTCAGAGAGTTTGATTGACTAATAGTGAAATGGCCTAATGACACAGGTCAGAAGTGCGGCTCACTGCGTGAAGGTGGGGCACGTGAAAGTTCTGCTGGAAGTGAATCAAGGGGTTCATGAAAGCATTTTAACTGAGCAATTAACTTATCCTGCATTCTCCTGAACTGAAATTACGAAGTCACATTGCTGATTTCTGTTAGTAAGAGGCAAGAAGAGGCCTATGGCACTATTAAATTTGTGGCTTTAAAATTTTTTTCTACTTTGCATAGAATGATTTTTTTGAAGGATAGTCTCTTTTTTTCTTTTAAAAACTGAACCATACAACTACAGAATTCTTGGAACTTCTTGTCTGTTGTACAGGTCTGAAGAGGAACATGGTTGCATAAAATAAATGATTTCAGCAGCAGACCTGAGTTGCAATTTGGGTTCAGCCATTAGCTGTTTAACCTTGGGCAATAGTAATGTTTATACTAATAGCCACTGTTTATTACGTATTCTGTGCTGGGCTCTTTGCATATATATATATATATATATATATATATATATTTTTTTTTTTTTTTTTTTTTTTTTGCGGTATGCGGGCCTCTCACTGTTGTGGCCTCTCCTGTTGCGGAGCACAGGCTCCGGACACACAGGCGCAGCAGCCATGGCTCACGGGCCCAGCCACTCTGCGGCATGTGGGATCTTCCAGCACCGGGGCACGAACCCGTGTCCCCTGCATCGGCAGGCGGACTCTCAACCACTGCGCCACCAGGGAAGCCCTCTTTGCATGTATTTTAACTAACTCTCTTAGCCCTGGAAAACTCTTACCTTGCTCAGTATCACATAGTTTGTTAATGGAGAAGCCAGAATTACCACTGAGGTGTGATTGTCGCCTAAATTCACGATCTCTCATCTGAATCAAGACTCCTTAAGTTCTGTGCAGTGCAATATCCACACGTGTAAGATGGGGACATGTTAATACTCCTAGTCTAGATGTTGGAAAGAACAGAGAGGTTATGTTGAGTTCATAGCATCTGGGAGGCCCGCAGAAATCCAGGAGGTTTTGATCAGAGCCACAGTATGATTTGCATAGCCCCCAGCACTTCTGTCCTCATGGGCCCTTTCCTCCATAAGAAAAATATTGGAAATTCTATCTGTGCTGATATAAAAACAAATATAATTAAGGATGGATTTCATTCATGTTTTCTTTTATTATAAAAAATGTGAACACTGAATAGGCCCTAGGCACTGGGCCTACTGTGCCAGTTATATAAGTCGGCCTGTATCATCACAAGCTCACCATCACCTTCAGAGCACTGGTTTTTTCTTTTGTGAATCACGTCGCTGATACGTCCTGTCACTGAAATATGAATCTGCTCAACAAGTGTATATGGGTGCGAGTTGTGCGTATTTGGGGAGAACAGAAATCTGTCGTCATTGGTATTAGCTGGACAGATGTTCTCAACAATGGGAACTTATAAGGATGGCTCTTGACTCATTAGTCTGGCTTACATTTTTTATCATTTATTTTTTTTTGGTATTTGGCATGTCTTACAACTTGTACAGCGCTCATCTTCATACTGAAAGCTATTTACAGAAAAGTCTGGAAGAGTTTCTCACTTTTTCTCTGCCGATTAGAACTGGCAGCTGGTTTTGGCCCCATGTGACCCCTCCTGGTCTTCTCTGCATTGGAAGCTGGTTTCTAGGGCAGCTTCTCCTTGCCTTGTACCTCTCAGATCCACAAACACCGATTGCAATCAGCATTTCTCAACTTTCAGAATGAAACTGATGGTTGGTTACTTCATACTTCGTGGATTTGGGCCCAGGCCACGTGCCTAACCAGTCTGATTGACTCATAACTAGTTTAATGTTGGGCTGGCTTAGATCATGAACTTCTCCAGGAAAGGCCCTCTTGCATCTTCTCAATGCCTAAGCATTTAATAAATTCTCATTGACTGAATGAAGGAATGAGTGCCTGGCAAAGAACCAGCCGGTTATGTCAAAAGTGCCAATGTGATTGTGTTTAGACTCAATCCATTAAAAACTCAGCTATTTTGGTGAGGCCCCTACTCCCTCTCCAAAGTTTAGAATTTGAGAGAGACCTTGTATAATCTTATCAGGATCCAGGCTATGTTCTTTGATCAGTTAAGGGAAAAAATACCAACTGTCAGGCATAACCCAAGATTTCGGGAAGGCTTCCACAGCGATGTCTGAACCCCAGTGCTCCAAAAAGATTTTATCCCTCCTGTGGATGGCAGACAATATGCTTGCTGATGCAGCCGGTGATAGAATTAAACTTTTGACCAGATGCATGACTTTAAGCAAAAAAGTGACTAAAGCTCTGTGTCTAACGTGATTGAAGGGTGGAATCTGGTGCTGAGGCTCTCCCACCTAATCTCTCCTTTCAGAGTTCACTAGAAGCAGCCCTTCTGGGGGTCCAGAGTTTACAATAAAATGCTTTTATACTTAAAATGTCAGCAAAATACTAAGACTAGCTCTTCCCAGTACACGAAGGGTAAGCCTGTCCATTCTCTCCTCTTGACATTCGGTCAAATTCTGTCTCAGATGAGTGGGTGTTGGATGTAATCCAGCTGGAGTGGGGCATCCTGAAATTTCTCCGTTCCGGGGTACCCTTTGGGTCTAACCCTTATTGCTAAACCTTCCCTGGGTTTTCTATATCTGAAAAGGGCACATAGCTCGTCTCCTTTGGCCTGTAGTAATGTCCGGTATTTAGATTTCATAGGAACTACGAAATGTTGTTCATAGACACAACAGCCCAGCTGAAAAACTGACTTCATCTGGGAATGGCAGATTTCCCGTTTTCCCAGGCTCCTTTCTCAAGCAAGGTTGAAGTTTTCTGTTCACAATCAACTTGTTTCAGAGTGGCCAGGTGGCCAGAGTGCCTCTGAAAACTCCCTCAGGGCCTGAGAAAATCTGTATTGGCATTTATGTTAGTCATTTTGCAGGTGAAAGGTATTCTGATTTACATTTCACAATCCGATCTGCTGCCAGCCAAGGGTGAAAACACGGGTGCAATTGGCCACTGGGTCTTTTTGAACCAAGAGTGTAATATATATACTTACTACTCAGGTGGAATTCTCTGACTGAAGCTTGCATAGGTGGGCAGGTTGAAACAGATTTCTCTATTTTGGACCTTTGGTTATTTGGAGATAACCTTGGAATGTTAACCTCTGGGGTGAGTGGAGTTTGTGTGAGCAAGGATTTGACTATCAGACTGTGGATTAGAGAAAGGGTTTCATCACACTTTAGTAATGTACAGTCTAAGCAGTGCTCCTGAGATTCTACAGGAAGGTGGTTTAGGCCGTTTAGAGTAAAACAACAGTAAAACAAGCTTCTCTGATCGTGTTCCCTCATCTCCATGAACTAAAGAATTTTGAGGCTAATAGCTTTATGAGAACCTTTATAAACAACCATTGTGGTATCTTCCTCTCATGTGAGTCAACTCCAACTTGCTAGGTAAACAGAGTATTGCAGAAGTCATATATTCCCCTTTATTTTCACGGGTAAACGTGTGATTGGGAGAATATCTGAATCAGTCTCATCTAAGACAACTGAAAAAAATGTCAGCTTAGTTCCTGAAGATGCATTTTTTAATGTAATTCTTTTGTATTTGGCATGATTCAAAATTGATTTTATGAATAAGGCCGCAGATTAACCTTTCTGTAACAGGCTGGAAAAATGATCACTTGGAAACATAGTCCCCCCCTAACAGCATTCTTTGTAGCAATCAGAGATAATCTGCTTGTGTGCAGTCAAGTTATTAGCTCATTTCCTTAAGCCGTTTCCTAAACTTGTTATCTGATTGTCGGGATGGTCCCAGTTATTGGATTGGGGGATAGCTCCTTTGCTGGATGTAGCTTTTCTCAGTACAAAGGAATATGATACTGACCATGGAAATGGACCTTCTGTTAGAACACTGTGGTAAGAATAGAAGACTAGGAAACATCCACTGAAAACAACCCGTGTTGTACCATACCAGTGCCTTTGGAGAACAGTTCTGGGCCGTCATCATTTTGGGCAGATATCCTTGGGTGAGTGTTTAGCACAGTGTTTATTACTGTTTGCCGGGTATTTCCTCCTTAAGGAAATGAGGCAGCTCGCAGAAAAGAAATTAAATAAATCCTGCCTTTTTTTTTTGTAATTGCCTTTGAGATTTCCATGAAAACTTTTATTTCTGGGGACTGCTAAATATATTTGCTGTGAGCAGACTCTGACGTTCTTCTTAACTAAATGATTTTGGAAACTGATAGAAATAGGTCATGCTAAGTAGGTGGAATCTTAGACCCTGTGTCATCTTTCTGTTTGATCTCTTCCTTCCTAATATCTTGAACTTTTACTAAAACTTTTCATTCTTTGTTCTAGTTTTCCTAGTGAGCTGTGTAGTCCTTGAGGGTAGGGACCATATGCTGCACGGCTTGTTTTCATTGTGTATTATAGGTCCACTATAGAGTGTTTTTGTTTTGTTTTGTTTTGTTTTTTTACAGTTGTCAGGATCTCAGAGATCATGACAAACTTGCTTTTAAAAAAATCCAGGCAGAATTGATCATATTTTCACCAATTTGTGAAAATATTAATAGAAATATTTAAAATTACATTAAAAAGCTCTAATATTTTATCAACTAATGGGCATATAAAGAAGTCTTCCTGTGTTTAAAAGATTCCTAGAAAAACATTTTTTCCTTTAAAAAATATAGTATGTGTCCAGGTGACCACCGAACAAGCCAGATATTTTGGGGAGGTATCTAGTTAGCTATCTGAATTTTAAGTACAGCTGAATGTACTTAAAATTTTTACTATGGTCAGTCTGTTTAAAATATATTTTTCCTGATTATTCAAAGATCCCTTCCTATCCATTGGGGGAAGAATTTCTTGCAGATTAAGGGCTGTTTTTTTACCTCTAGGATCTTTTTGATTAACCACTTGTTACATTTATACCTCCAGAGCAAGACTAAAGAAAAATTCCGCTTTTATTCTTCGTTACATTTGAAGAATTAATGTGAAAGAACATTGTGTGTTGTCAGGAAATGATTTTTCATGTTAGCATTAGCAAAGCAGAGCTAGTGCCCTCTGCTGTGGCTTTTTACCATATTAGACAGGGATGTCCTTCAGCGTCTTTGGTGATGATGGGCATAAATCAAATTGAGAACAGTGGTATGTAGTGAATTTAGCACAACTGCATTTTTTAATATGTAAGTAGGCTTAGGTTTTTATCTCCCTTATCTTAAGCCCCGTCAAGATCAAACTCAAGCAAGCCTTCACACCCACAATTGAACCTCACCAGCCTTTTTCTTTAAGTTAACATTAGTTCAAACTCTCCCCACTGTTTCTGTCAATAGAGCTTTTAAAGGCAGGCATTAGAGTTAAGTTTGCCTTAGTCTTTTTTTCCCCCTTCCACAGCTTCAAGCCCAGGGGCTTCTTTTAATAGGCATTAGTTAAGGCCCAGAATTGAGTAGACATTTGTGAAGGAGACTTGAAGTTTGGAACAGAATTGGCCTTTATAGTTTTTCCATGGGGAGAAAAAAATCTTCTTATGAGAATAAAGGCTGCCTACTAATCTGCTACCATCTGGAGAATGGAGGAGCCAGGGGTTGTTGGCACCAGGTCACATCCCTTATGTAAACTGTCAAATTCTTTTCATATTAATGGCATATTGAGCTTAATCTAAAGGAGTTTGGTATCAGTCAGAGCTTATTTATTGATTTTTTTTTTTGCAAGGGAGGGGTCTTAGTATTGTTACAATACGAGAGAAAGACACTTAGTGTCCGAAAAAGAGGTTTTGATTCTTGAAGGACTTTTCCTCATACTTCTGTGTCACTTACCGTCGAGTGACGTTTGAAGCCATGAATAAAAATCCGCAGAGTTCTTCCGAGCAACTCTTTTCCACCTGATCTTATTGCAGAAAAGTTGACTGTGTCTTAAATTCAATAAGAAGGCCAGTCAATAGCTATGATGCTTATCCCCACACTTGAAATAAAGCAATAGTGAGCCTAAGATTCTGTTTTTCTTATAGATTATTTTTGCACATATGTGCATGTGAGTATAAATATAGGTGTGCTTTTTTGTGCTTTAGGATATAATAGAACAGCTAAAATCACCTCAAGTCTTAGGAGGTGCTATGCCTGCTATTGGAATGGCAAAGAATAAAAATCCCTTACTTTTTGATTATGAAACCTTTAGCCTCCTGTGGACTCAGGGCCAAACAGATTGTGAGTTTCTTGACAACTCTATTCAAAGCAGAAGCTTATTCCCCAAACTGGTACCGATTGATTTTGCTCATTCTAAAATTGTTCTGCTCTCCTCTCTTATGAATAAAAATAGACCCACACACTCAATTTCAGACCTTTTGATAGGTAAAGGTTGAACTCTCCAGACCACAGCGTGGAAGCCCAAATAATCATGTTATTCCCAGGGATAGATGTCTGTAGTACAAGCTAAAAGAAATGGTGAATAAAAGCCACTGTTGTATTATATATTGTCCACGTAGAATATTTTGGCAAAAAAAAAGTCTAACCTTCAATAAATGTTCATTGAGAAAATAATTAAAAGAATGACGGGAAACCCTCTTTTTACCTGGACCGTCTTCCGGTTGCATAAGGAACATGAAGAAATGAAACCTAAAATTTTCAGCAAAGATGATTAAATAAAGAACAAGCACTGAAATTTCCAGCTTTTAGAAATTGCTTTTAAATTCTCAAATGAGAGCATTTGTCCTTTGGGCCTGTAATTCCACTGGTACTTCTTACCCCCTGATTTCATATGTAAACCAGAAAATGAAAACCAGACCAAATGACCCAAAGGAGATGAAGCATGTTTGTTTTGCCCATTATATTTCTCTGCTCACGCCTAGATGCCTTGCCTTCTGTCTCCCCTGTGTTTGAAGTTGAGAGCTGGGAACAGACATGAGATTGAGGTCCCAGGGAGAAGCCAAGTTCAGCCTGAACTGGTGAACTCACCGGGAGTAAGGGCAGATAACGTGAGCTGAAGATAACACAAGTATGACATTTGTGCCAGTAGGGGAGAGACCCACCCGGCCTTCACAAACAGGTTTCTCTTTGCTTGTCGGAGCGGATGGAGCCTAGCTGAATGTCTTGGCAGTTTTCCTTAAGTAAGCGTTCCCAATTGATGATGGTGGGAATGTGCTTACACACAAGCCCGTGTTACATAGGATTTTCTGGCAAAGACATTGAACGCTATGATTCTGAAGGGAATCGTTGTAAGAGACAGTGAACTGATATTACAAAACATCAGGATGATTTTGTAAGAGCCCAACAGTGAAAGAAATGAAAAAAAAATGATTAGATGAAAAGGATTGAAAACTTGGGAGGAACATGAAAATATCTGTGTGTATAGTAGCATCATGTACAAGAGAATCAATGGGAATGCAAAAACTGATTTTAGTCTTGTTGACACTAAGTTCTGCTCTAATGTTTGAATGTGTTTTAATCCAGTGCTGCAGTGTCCTATCCTTGGGATTTAAATGATTACCATTAAGAATGTCATAAACTCTTGCCTTTAAAAGGGTAGTCAGGATTTCCTCCAGTGATCAAGCACTGTTACATGTGAGTGACTTAAGAATCTTTTTATAGTGGGACCTCTTTTGTGTCCCTCCCTCTCCTCCCCAATTTTCTAAACTTCTCACAGGCAAAACAGCAATCAGGGTCGAATTCATTCTTTTCAGCCAGCTAGGAATTTATCTGACTGCAGAGAACCGTGACTGGACAAAGATTATGGCTTTGGGCGGTGGCTGTGCTAGGACGGGACCTTTTGGCTCCCATTGTGTGCTTTACAAGGGACTTGCTCTGCCAGAGCTCTTTGCCCCTTCCGGGCCTTATCCAGAGAGATCTGCTGGCTGCCTGGAGCTGGACCAAGAGACGGAGTTCGGTGCCGCGGCCAGCAGGGGGTGCCCTTGCCAGATAAGAACAGATTTCTCAGTGCCAGAGCAACTCAAATCACGCTCTGTGCCAGTCTGTCCTTTTTAGTCAATTTTGGCTCCAGATCTGACCCCAGAAGCTTTTTATTTTGCCCTCTCAGGCCCCGGCCCACACCTGTATGACTGTGCTGTCCGCTGTTTTCAGTTTCTTTTCTGTTGTTAACAGTAGGCTCTGCTTTGCCATAGCTGCCGTTTGGTCACCTTTCACTTAGAAATTGGAGAGTCGTTTTCTTTCCTGTCCCTGTATCTCAGGTCAAGTTGCAGGGCACCGTCACCTGCAGGGAACGGGACCGCGTGTGTTCATTGAGCATTTTGCTGTTTTACATGACCTAGCCGTAAAGCAGTGTCTATGGGAAAGGAAAAACCTGTTTCATAACGCAGTGCCCAGCTTTGTTTTCTCTCATCAGGGTGACAGCCCTTTGGTTCCTGCCAGTGGGTATGTGGCAGGAAGGTGGGGAAATTGGATCGTGAAAATTCCATGGGCTGGTGATTGCTCATTCTTTAGCCTTGTAGCTGGGAGGATACTGTCTAGTTCCCAGGGTGGCTCAGTACAGTATTTAATTCAGAGAGCCCAACCCTATGTGATTAGCATTTTATTCTTTAAGGAAAAAAAAAAAGGATAACTCTTGGCACTTTTTAAGCAGCTTCAGCATAGTCTGGTGGGAGGGGGTGATGTGAGGAAACGTTTTGTTTCTTGAAACTTGGATTCAGTGTACTTGTCGACTGGGCTGTGCTGGGTAATGCTTTCCCTAGACAGCAAGCCATCTGTGCAGGGAGAGTTCACGGGCACACCCGGGGCTTGTTCCCACAATGTGGTGCTTCATGACTGACAGCCTTTTCTTGAATGCCTGAGCCACTAGGTTCCTGTGCCCTCTGCCCCATGTTGGATTACAAGCTGCCCCGACGCTGGAGCGATTCCCACTCTGTCTGGGCAGACTGGAGAGCAGGAGCCCCAGAGCAGGTGCCGATGCTTCAGATGTCCTTTTGTGCAGGCTCTCCCCCGCACTTGCTCACAGCTCCCCAAACCCTGCCACCCCGTGCTTCCAATTCTTGGATCAGTTCTCAGGCAGCTGCAAATACTGATGTACGATCTCCTGCACGGGGGGCGGGGGGGGGGGGGGGAGGGGGGAGGCCTGTGCAACAGGTACCCACCCCTCCCTGGGAGGAATGTGAGATCACTGAGCTCACATCTTAGTTGCCTTTCAGAAGGCTGTGTTCAGTGAGACTAGTTGGGTTTATTTTTAGCAGAAGCTAGTTAGTTAAGGGCATCAGTTTTCTTTGTTTTCAAGCCCTTTGTAACTAACTCTGTGGTATTTCAGCTGTATAAGGACATAGAATCAAAGCTCTTTGCTTTCTCTTGGGTCTTACTTTGCTCACATAAATGGACCTGTTTAAGCAAGTCATGTGCAAAATAGAGTTCTGAAATTGAAAAGATTTTTGGAGAAACTGACATTTATTTTTGGTCCTCCCTTCCTACTATTAACAAAATTGTTTCATTCCTGCCCCCCCTAAAACCCCTTTGCATTTTAAAGTCATCTTTAGAAGCTGTCCTTCCCGGAGCCTCACTGTCCATGAATTATATTTGGACACCGACCAGGAACTTGCTATAATTGCTCACATGCAAGTAAAAGCTTTCTCTGTGTATTAATTAGTTGATACAGGGGATTAAGATGATTACATGAAAGGCATTGCTGCTTCCCTCTGAATAGTTAGACCAAGGTGGGTGCCAAGGCATCATTTGATCCCATTTGCTCAGCATGTTCCCTTGATAAAGGTACAGAATTCAAACAGTGAGGTTTCCTGAGGCAGCAGAATGTGGGGACCATTTGGATTCACTGTTTCTGTTGATGTGAAATGTGGGATATTAATCAAGGCTAATTACACTCACTGGGTTTGGAACAAACTGAAGGCCAGCTCAGGGCATGGTTCTCTATGTAATTACCGACTTTAAGGTACCAGGGTAATTACTAGAAATTAAAGGCCCTTCCTTTGTGGGTCTTGCCTCTCCAGATGTGGAAACAGCTTCTTTCACCATTAGGAGGTAGGCCCTCTGCTCAGAGTTTGGTGTTAAACAGATACAACCAGCTTTTAAGTAGGCCTTGGTTATGCTATGTCAATTTCTGGGGTTAGGGCAGAAGTCCAGATAATTCTGTCCTAGTTTTTCTCCTGTCAAAGATCTTTTAATGTTTGAATTCAAGTTAAAAATTAGTATATACTTGGCCTAGGGAGAGGAATTTAATAGTTCACTGTTCTTTTCTAGGAGACCATTTCCTCCGCTACTGTATTTTTTTAATCTGTAAGTCTCTCTGTTAATAAATTTAATACAGCCCTTTTTACTTGAAAAACAGGGTATAATTGCTTCCCAGTGTACAAGTGTCTGAGAGCACAGCTGTCACTTTTTTGGAGGTGGCTAGCATCTTGAAGGCCTTTCCTGGCAGGCTTGAACATCTACCATTGTGAGACACTTGTGGGGAGGTGAGGGTTCACCTCCAGTACGGAAAGCCCCAGAGGCCAGATTCTTGTTTCCTGGGATCCCTAGTGGCTCTGGCACAGGCATGTGGCCTAAGCTCACCAATCTAATGTCTCTGCCCACAACTTGGAGTCCAGAGGGAGTGACATAGAGAATCATGGGTCCTTTAGAGCCCCCTGCCTTGGCAGTGGTCTCCAGTGTCTGCTGATTGGGGATCGAGTGGCAGGGGGGTCTTGAATCCAACAGGCCAGTGGAGAGTGACCAAGTGTGGCCAGGACTGTTAGCTCCGGTGGTTTGAGTCCATTTCGTTCTAATCCTCCAGGAGATTTTGTGACAATCTTGATTCTCTTTTAGGACGTACCATTTCTGCTTAAGCTCTCCAGGGTTGGCTTCTGTTCTGGTTAGTATGAGCACCATTGTAAGTGTCTTTATGCCCATCTTGGAGTTAATACGCTAAGTATAGATTTAATTACACATAAACACGTGTGTGTGTGTATACACATATGTATTTAATTTTATATATACATATACACACACACACAAATGCTGCTTACGTTTTGTGTATATCTGCATGTGTTTATTTATAAGCTCAGAGAAAAGGTGTGGTTTCCAGGCTAAGAAGAATCGGGGGGGAGAAACTAGTGATATTTATGAAAAGCTATACTTTGGGCTGTCCTGAAATTGTCCCTTCTAAGGTCTTTTAGAACCAGTTCCCATCATAGATCTGATGCTGAGTCTGGAAACTGAGATGGATTTGTAAAAATATGGAGAGGGCTTGTAATAATTTTACAGAACTGAAGTTTTATTATTTTACATACAAGATATACTCTATATTATCAAGTTTTTGAAAACCTGTTTTTTCAAGTAGTTGATTTCACTACAAAGCTCAAACAACTAACAAATTGTTACGTTTTCTTTTTTTTTTTTTTTTGCGTTACGCGGGCCTCTCACCGTTGTGGCCTCTCCTGTTGTGGAGCACAGGCTCCGGACGCGCAGGCTCAGCGGCCATGGCTCATGGGCCTAGCCGCTCCGTGGCATGTGGGATCTTCCCAGACCGGGGCACGAACCTGTGTCCCCTGCATCGGCAGGCGGACTCTCAACCACTGCGCCACCAGGGAAGCCCTGTTGAGTTTTCTTTATGTTGGCACTTCTGATTCTTTCCAGCGCCACAATTATTGGTATGTCCTTCATGCAGGAGGACTTTGCTCAGAGGATCTTCGGCACGTTCTGGACCCGAGCCTGAAGATGAACGATGGAAGCAGGAGTAATTGCATCCCTAAGTTGAGGCAGTTAAGGACCGCAGCTCTTGGGTGCTCTGTGGTTTCCTTCTTTGCTCAGTTTTTATCCTTTGCCTGTTCTATCACCACAGTGCTGCTTGTGGGCATTATTTAACCATTCCTTCCTTTCACCACCTGCGTCAGCGAGTCCCCTCGGCAGTACCTTGCAGGTTCCCCCAGCCCAGCTGTCTCTCAGCTCCCTTTCTCCCTTCTCCCCCTTCTCTGCCCCTCCCCCCATTTATATCTGAGATCCACAGGAACATATGTACACATGCAGAGGGGTATATGTATGTTGGTATAAAACTTGAACGTAAATATTGGAAACACTCTTCATTCTAGGCCACAGCCTGCCTCGCCCAGGAGCTCACACTTCAGTGCTCAGTACCACACCCTTAATTTCCTAGTGCAGCCTAGAGATGCCACATAGACCTCAGCCTAGGTTTTCCCTTTCCATATTCGTCAGGAAACCTGGTTATTGGTATTTGGAGGTTAACAGTCCTGTTACCCTTGTGAGATCAGAGAGAATGCTGTTACAACTGTGCGGGAATGTCTGTCCTTTGTCCTTTCTTGGGAGCCTGTGTGTCTTGGTTTCAGCCATCCCGGCCCGGGGCAGGTGTGGGGAGAGTGCTTTGTCACAAATTCCATTTACCTGGCATGGTATTCTCTCCCCTTTCCAGAGTAGGCAGATGACTGGTTCAGGCACCAGGGCCTGAGTATATGCACACACATGTGCACACATACATTCCACTTCTAGCAGGAGGGTAAGCCCAAGGTCATGGGAGTAAATCAGCAAAAGTGGAAGCCAGGGTTGGTTTTTATCTTTTTAACATTATTCCCTGCAGGCTCCCTCATATATTCTTGAAGAACTCATATACATTATTTTCTCCCCACATTTTGAAGATTTATTTCATCTTTGGCAATATAGAAAGGAAGTGGAATTTGGTCTGTGGGAACTTTTTTTGTACAGAATATCAGTGACATCATGGAATGACCAAAGTCCTGCTTTTTATTAAAGGACACATAGAAGACTGTGCTACACATATGACAACTTTTTCTTATTCTGTTGACTTCAAATAATTCATATCTAGCTTTACGTTCTGTTCAGCCGTTTGTAAAAGTTCAAGTAGTTGTTGAATAGAATTTTGTGGATTTTTTTTAAAGTAAAATACTAGCTTACCGAATTCAAATGAGAACTTGAAAAGGGAAACTGTAGTAAGAAGGTTGTTGAAGACAGTAAATTTTTGGCCATTATCATTCTTTAAGGATTAGCGAAGATAATTATGGGACTCATAAAACATTGCATTTAGGGACCTATTTGGAGGCATTCATTGTGTACTAAAAATGAGGAATTTGATCAATATTCTGTTCCTTAAAAGTATTCACACTTTTGTAAACATAACTGTTTTAAAAGACCCAAAGCTTAAAACTCAAACGATATTGCAGGCAGTGTTTATCATCTTCGGCTTCCCCTTCGGTTGATAAAAGTTGACTGATGGGATTTGAAAGGAAGCCAGGAGTCTCTTTTTGTATGTGTGTGATGTCTGTAAAGCTGCAGTAATTTCAGGCGCTCCCTCTTGTAAAGATGTACATATGCGTGACAGGGAATGCAGCATTTAGGAATTTGCTTACGTGTTTTAAAATATCATTAACAAAAGCGTTGGAGATGATAGCTGCCTTTTGTTCTTTTAAGCTGGACTGTTACGTTGTGCTGTATTCCAAGCTGCTTTTGGCAAGCTGGAAACCATCTCCACTGACACAGCCTTTCCCTTTACGTTTGAACTTTCCTGGCAGAAATGGCTTGTCGATAGAGTCCAAGCTAGTTCATTCCCTTTGTGTGTAGAGAATTAGACACATGAATACCACAAATTAATCAAATGTAAGTCCAGAATAGAAGGCTCTCACCCACTAACATGACTGTGAAAGCCACTTTGAATAAGAGGGAAAGGACCCATCAAATATACATGAAAAATAGTGAGTTTATGAAGGGCCAGGAATTGATGGGCTTGACTGGACCTGCATGCCACCACGCAGGGGGGCAGGAGCAGAGGGTGAGAGTGGAAGGACCACCAGCCCTTGAGGTGGCGTTTTCTTTTTTAAATGATCTTCTTCCATTGAGAGAAGCTTCTGGGAATATCAGTGAGACCCCTGCTGACGCAGGGTCAGAGGTCAAAGTGCAGGGCCAGCTGTCAGCCTTCCTGAGGGACAATAGCAAAGCCCTTCTGTACATATGACAAAAGGATATTCCCAGTGTTTTTAGACACTGAACGAAACAGCAATTAAATGAAAATTATGTAGCCTCACGGAAAATTAACCTTTTCGCCTCCCTCTTCTTTCTTACAGTTGAAAGTTGATTGATTCTGCTCTTATATTTTTTGTCACCCACTTCTTTTGTGATTTACAGAACTTTAATCATTTAACCACTAAGTTTTAAGAAAAGTTTTGCCCCCTTTAACGCTTAGAAAAGAATGTGATAGAGGGAAAAGTTCCCTTGTGGTTTTTTTTTGTGTTGGATATACCTAGCATTATTCAGCGTCGATTTGTTGAAAAAAATACATGTTTCTAAATGGACATAAATTATATATTAGATACAGCAAATTTTCTTGTGAAAATGATAAAAACATAATATAGCAATATAGCAATGTGACTGAATTAAATTTATACACGCAGGCATTATCTTCCAGAGAAACATTAAAACTCAAAAGTTGAACTCCTATGAAAATATTAACAAGAATTACCCAAGTATTTATTCTGAGTTGCTCCAAATCTGGATTTGATATAAATGTAATTTATGTAAACATAAACAGAGATGAAATATGAGAAGTCCTAATATTAATGTAAAAACAAAATGGAAACTTGGCATTTAAGTCACATAACATAGCTATGCGTACTATTTTCCTGACTCTATCTTGATAAAATTGAAAGTTACCCATAAAAATACTACTTTGTGGTCTTGCAGTTCATATTTTTTGTTCCTGGTGTGGTTTCAATTTCATATTGTGTTTATTTTTCTTCATTCTCTTCGTCCTCACCCTGAAACCACAGAAGGTTTTCAGTGGAAGGGAGAGTATTGTATCACACTTCCTGGTTGGTGCCAATTAGTTCCAGTGTGGACTTTCTTTGCGGCTTTCTGTTGGAATGATAGCATATTATTTGTCTTCACGTTTGCCAGAACAGTTCCAGTTTTCCATCTTCTAGCACCAAATCCCTGAAAAGGTCACCTACAATTTAACTACTGGCCAAGCACACATGCTAAGGGGTGTGTGGTTTCTTGGAAAGATGACTAAGAGTGGAGAATTGGGGCTTTTCACGATCGGTCCTTACGGTCAACATTTATGGCAGCCCTCCAGCTGAAGATTTCATAGGTCAGAGAGTGATAGTAAATTAACTCTAGACATTTATTATTGTGTATCCTTAGCACATTAATAATCCTAAACCTGAAAAAGAACCCTCAGGAAAACCAGAAGGGGATAAGGATCAGGGCGAAAGGCCCTACCTGCTGGGATCATTGCTTATGCAACTGTTAGGAGACTTAATTGAACTGTTGTCTGATGAAGAGTATCAGATCAGAAAACTCATCAAAGCAAATAAGAGTATCCTAAGTGGGCTTCCCTGGTGGCGCAGTGGTTGAGAGTCTGCCTGCCGATGCAGGGGACACGGGTTCGTGCCCCGGTCCGGGAGGATCCCACATGCCGCAGAGCGGTTGGGCCCGTGAGCCATGGCCGCTGAGCCTGCGCGTCCGGAGCCTGTGCTCCGCAACGGGAGGGGCCACAACAGTGAAAGGCCGCAAAAAAAGAAAAGGGAAAAAAAAAAAGAGTATCCTAACTGTGGTTTTAACCGTCTTTTCTTCAGCAGTGTGACATTTGACAGACATTCACTGGGTCCCTACAGTATGAGTTAGGTGCTTTTGGGACAACAGTGCAGGTGGTGTCCTAATAATGGGAAAAGGGCAAGTAGACCATCATTTGTTAATAGCAGGACTAATATCACAAATACCATCAAATATATAGCACATGCTGTTAGGCTTTAAAGGAAGGGGAAGAAGTCATGTGATGGGGGAGGTCAGGGAGAGTTTCTTAGCGGAGGTGGGTATAAAGTGTTAGGACTTTGAAATGCAGAATGGGGGGTGGTAAGGTTAAGAGCCAAGACAGAGAGAGACGAGAAGGTCTGCCTTTAACAGTAATTTGTCAGGCTACTTTGCCTGGAGCATCTTCCAGAAGATAATTTATACAGGCCACTTGGGCAAAGAGATCCAGCTCAAGTCTAGGAAGCAGCAGATTCTGCAGAGTATCCCTCTCCAGCCCAGGGCAGGCCTCCCAGCCCCTGCCCCACCCCCTCTCCTACATGTAACCCTTTCGGAGCACAGTAGTTGAGAGGCCCTGGCTGGGGGCATCGTGGATGTCAGCAGCAACTCATTGAGGAAGTCCTCCAACAACAACCTGAGCAATTGTTTGCACCAGGAATGTAGTTGGAAGTTCTGATGACTTTTGAGCAGGACTGTGGTGTTTTGAGAATGGTGCTTTGGGAAGAGTCATCTTGTAGGGAGAGGTTAGACGTAAAAAGCCTAGTTAGGAGGCGGCCACAATAATGTAAGAAAGAGGGTGTGGGTTTGGATACAAGTAGACTCTGGGCAAGGAGAAGAAAGTAGGTGTCCCAAGACTTGAAAGAGAAGGCATCTGGCCACAAGAGGAGCACAGAAGGAGCAGAGGGTGACATCCACCTTTTCAGGCTGGACAGGGGAGGCTGGTGTTTGGAAGAAGTCAGGCTTAACTTCAGATAGAGAGCTGGGGATGAGGTGTTAGTGTGGAACTGTTCAAAAATAGAAAATAAGAGTGATCTGTCTTTAAAAGATTTTATCATCAAAGGGGGTGAATTGTTCATTAAGCCCTGATTCTCTAAAGAAGTTGGAATCTGTTTTTTTCACAAAGAGTTGGGTTCATCTTTAAGAAAACATTTGCATCCATCTCATGACATCATTGTATGGTTGTAGAGCCAGAGGGTGATTATTTTCATATCCCACTGACTTTCATGTTGGTTTGTGAATCCACTGAAAATGAGGCCTTTCCCCTCACATTTTACAACACAAACAGTCAGCCCAGTAATTTAATGCTAGTTCCTCCAATGTAAATATTACATTATGAGTATAATTTCCCATTATTACCACAAGAAGTTATCTGGATGCTAAGAATAATTCAGCTTTATAAGGCCATATACCAGTATATTTTTGCCAAACCAAAACATAAAAAATAAAGGGGAGCTCTTCTTTTTTTACTTCTTGTACTAGATTAAGAATTTCTTGATGGAGGAGTCAGTCTTCCACACAGTGTGTACTCAGCGAAGGTTGTCACTGTGGTCTGGTGAGTCTACTATGGAGTTGGCAATGGTGGTTTTTTTTGTTTTGTTTTGTTTTAACATATTCATGATCATTTACTTCCTATAGAATCCATTCATTACTTTAAGTCTAATTCCAGTGTTTTATTAGCCATGGGACAGGGTAGAGTATACCAATTGCACTGTATTCCAATTTTGATCTCAAGCCAAAATCTATTATGGAAATATGTGTCTGTGTGAGGGAGACAGAGAGAAACAGAAATAAAGAGATGGAGAGGGAGTGGGGAGGGGGGAGAGACGGGGAGAGAAGGACAAGTGAGAGAGACAGAAAGGGTGGGAGGAAAGAGTTAGAATGATAAATGAAAATCTAAAAAGGCGGGCTTCTTTTCCCTGGTAGTAATTTGGTAAATTATCCGTAATTTATTAGAGCTTGTAAACATTGTGGCAAAATTTTTTGCCCTGTCAGTAATGAATTACTACATCATTTATTGTGTCAAGAGATCAAAAAACAACATTGCTGAGCTCTAAGAGAACTCCTAGCTGAGTAGAGGTAGGTCTGGAGGTCCTGTGTGGTTAAGGAAATTCAGCAGTGAATCCACATGACTGTTTCCTGACATGGGGAAGCCTTCTCTCACCAGTGGCCAGGGCAAAGGTGCCCCGGTGGCAGGATGCACCGACCTGGGTGGGAAGGAGGCTGTGTGGTCCACGCTGCCTTGGAATCCATGTGTTGCGCTTTGCCAGTTTTCTGGCCCTCAGGAGAGAGGACTGGCTGAGGTCTTGGAATATATATATCTTCACTTATTTCCAAGTATGTTTTGAAGCCATAGATGAAAAAGATACATCTTTTTAAAAAGTCAGTTGAAATAAAGATTATAAAAGAGGTCAGAAATTTAAGTGAGAATATTTTAGGGAGAATTTAGTAGAAGAATCCAGGATATCCATGTAAGCATTAAATTTGGCTTTTACTGTCCTTGTGGTTATGAGAAAACAGAAACCTGATTGTTTATATAGTTGTCATTTTCTCATGACCAACAGGTGTTCGTCACGTGGTTCTTAATATGAATGGGACCAGGTAGGATAGCAGAGTTTACTTTGAGTTTTGTAAATTGTATTTTTAAAAATTTATTTTGTTTATTCTTTTTCTTGGCTGTGTTCGGTTTTCGTTGCTGCGCGCGGGTTGTCTCTAGTCGCGGCGAGCAGGGGCTACTCTTTGTCATGGTGCTTCTCACTGCAGTGGCTTCCCTTGTTGCAGAACACGGGCTCTAGGCACACAGGCTTCAGTAGTTGTGGCACGCAGACTCAGCAGTTGTGGCTCACGGGCTCTAGAGCGCAGGCTCAGTAGTTGTGGTGCACAGGCTTAGTTGCTCCGCGGCATGTGGGATCTTCCTGGGCCGAGGCTCGAACCCGTGTCCCCTGCATTGGCAGGTGGATTCTTAACCACTGTGCCACCGGGGAAGCCCTATAAATTGTATTTTATGGCTATTTCTTATTAATGACCCTGTAAAGACCAAATTCATGCCTTTGAATAGTAACACGGAGAAAGGTGGAAAGGTAAGGCATGTTGCAGTTTTCTAGGGCAATGAGGTGGCCCCAGGTATGCTTAGTTTGGTTATCTGGCCTGAAAAGGCAGAGTCTTGGGAACCCCGAGGCGTGAAAAGGAATTATATCCCTTATACAGCATGTCTGCTATCTAATGCTTCACCTGCTCTTCATAGGAGTAGTTAATTCACAGTTAAATCCTCATCAGTGTTTAAAGCAGTTATTCCCTGTTGGTTGAAAAAAGAGCAGTCTTTAGAAACCTGATGTAGACGTAGCACTTCCACACAGAAGTGGAAGGATCCCTAGAGCTTGACCTGCAGGGATCCCTTTAGTGCCTCACCTTTAGGATTCTGACCTCAGGGCGCCTCACCCCAGGCCTTGTCTAAGCAACAGCTGTTACAGTGGATGAGGTCTGTCCCTGCAGTGTTACATGGGGGTGTTTGGGACTGGGACAAAGAGAGGAGCCCAATCTAAGCCAACTCTTGTTTTGACAGAAGAAAATTCTGATATTAAAGAGCATTAAGCCAGACATCCACGTCACCCATCTAGGTCGTAGCATACGTGAAACTAGAATGTATTAAAAATAAATAAATAAATAAATAGGGCTTCCCTGGTGGCGCAGTGGTTGAGAGTCCGCCTGCCGATGCAGGGGACACGGGTTCGTGCCCCAGTCCGGGAAGATCCCACGTGCCGCGGAGCGGCTGGGCCCGTGAGCCATGGCCGCTGAGCCTGCGCGTCCAGAGCCTGTGTTCCGCAAAGGGAGAGGCCACAACAGTGAGAGGCCCGTGTACCGCAAAAAAAAAAAAAAAAAAAGCTTGATTTACATTTGTGGCCAAAAGGTGAGCCCCCTTCAAAACGGTAGGTGGGAGATGGCTCAAGTAGCTGAGTGGGAAGAAAGGCAGGTGGGAACTATTAAAGGGGTGACTGTTGGATCAGGGTATCTTCACGTATCTTTTTACACAAAGAGCCAAATTCACCTGCTCTTTATGGTTGGGCTCCTGGATCCACTTCGAACGTGTGGAGGTGGGTGGTTTGCCAAACCAACAAACAATTCTCAGAGACTAGCTGGGCATCCTGCAGTTCAACTTAGTGCTGACACTACTCAGGGACAGCATCAGATTCCACAAGTAAAGGGCTCGGTTCCACCGGGCCGCCCCATCTCTGGCCACATGTACTTCTGACTGCCTGGCTATAAATCAGAGGATTTTTTTTGACCCCCTCCTTGGGTTTGATTAGTGTGCTAGAGCAGGTCACAGAACTCGGAGAAACATTTGACTTACTCGATCACTGGTTTGTTATAAGAGGATATAACTCAGGAACAGCCAGATGGGAGAGATGCATAGGGCAGGTATGGGGAAAGGGCCCGGAGCATCCATGCTTCTCTAAGCAGGCCACTCTCCTCCAAATCTCCACGTGTCACCAACCCAGAAGATACCTGAACCCCATCCTTTGGGGTTTTATGGAGGCTTCATTATGTAGGCATAATTGTTTAAATCATCGGCTTCTGGTGATTGAACTCAGAATCTTCACCCCCTCTCCAGAAGTCAGGGGGTGGGACTGAGAGTTCCAGCCTTCTAATCACAGGGCTGCCTACACTGGCAACTAGCCCCCATCCTTAGGGGCTTTCCAAAACTATCTCATTAACATAGCAAAGGACACCTTTTATCACTCTCAACACTGAGTAAATTCTAAGGGTTTGGAGAGGTGTAAGCCACGCACCATGGAGAAGACCAAATATATATAAGAAATATACTTTGGTCATATTTTGCTTATAAATGCAATATTGTACTGCACATTACCTAAACAGAAGAGGAAATTCCATCAGTTACCTAGTTACCTTGTTTAAGGAATCAGATCATCCTTTCTTCTCCCTGCCCCTCTCCGCTTTACATTATTTGAAAAGCTTTAGTTGGCCCTTTGTCTTTAATAGCATAGCCAATGACTATATTTTAAGTAAAAATTGAAAATCTTCATATATTGGCTGGTAAGCATTATGTAAAATTGGAAGTTAAAAGTAATTCATTCTTTAGCTTTTCA
Organism: Monodon monoceros; assembly: GCF_005190385.1. Classification (NCBI taxonomy): domain Eukaryota; kingdom Metazoa; phylum Chordata; class Mammalia; order Artiodactyla; family Monodontidae; genus Monodon; species Monodon monoceros. The sequence goes on along the minus strand of NW_021703768.1, from coordinate 87,962,820 downwards.
ATGTAAAAGCAACCTTTTAGAAATAAACTTTCAGCACAAGATACTTGCACCTTCAGTACTAGAGCATTTGAGAAAATAGAGTATCTAGTTTTATATAACTACCCTAATACTCTTAGCATACCAACATGTTTTTACAGTAACATGTTTGATATAGGATCCGATATGAATATATTATCCTCACAGCAAGCCTGTTCCTTTAGTCAATTTCAGGACACATGTTAAGCAAAGCAATATATATGCACAATCCTTGTTTCAAAGTATATTCACGTTCTCAGATTTGGGGGGAAAAAGCATTCAGAAAGAAGTATTTTTTTAAAAGCAAATAAACTCCCTAAAGGATAATTGCTCTTCCAGAGGCATCAATATATATTTCAATATTTATCTTTGCAATGTGGTACAATTCTGTTTTCTTTCAGTAATTTCACTCCTAGCACCAGGATGGCTGCAGGAGGGCTCCTTCCAGAGGTGTCATGAATGACCTTTAAACAGCTCTATTTGAGACCATATTTTCCTTTAGAGAAAATATAAATATTCTTTGGGTTGTGCATATTACTTAATACTTTGTGTAGTGAAGCGAACTTAAACAGATGTAATCTTGTCTTTGTTTAATTTAAAGTTAGCATTCTGTCATGAAGTATATTGTGGGAGAGACAAATTATGAGGGGGTTCTTTAGAGAGTGTTTTATCCAAATGTCATTATTGCCAAGAAGAATTCATTCCATCATGTTATTCTGTCAGTAAATGCTCACTGATCATTATGGGGCTACCACTGTACTGCCTCCCAAGAGGGTTGCAAATAAATAAGACATCCTCAAGGGATGTATATGTATTTTTTCATTTTGGTGAAATAGGCATAGGGGAGAGAGTTAAATGATGGCTTAAGAAGAAGAGTCCCGGTGAATGATCAGGAAATAAAAATTCCCAGACAGCAGAAGTCACTGTCAAGAAGGGTTTTGTAGGAGATGGGACTGAGCATGGCTGCAAAGTGATGAGTGTTGGGAGAGGCCTTCGGGGAGGGGAAGAAAGTACTGCCTTGGGAAGCTGGGCTTCTGACCCCACCATGACCAATTCACTCTCCCAGTGATTTACTAAACCTCTTTCTGCGTCATTTCTTCAAACGGTAAGTTTATGTCTAACAATCTCTTCTTGCCATTCTGTCATCTTAGCACCCACCTGGCTGTAGAATTCTCTTCATGTCTACATCTGATTTTTTTGCTTGAATATTAAAGTAAAAAAACCTCGTAGAAACTAACTTTCTTTTGTTCCCTTTTTTTAGATTCAGCCTAGATTCTTCAGGTCCATAAATATTTCCCATTTAGTTAGTCATGACATCAAGGGAAAGCTATACATTTAAACATATATCGCTTTCATGGTTGCATAATAACTGAGTCTAAATTGGCTAATTCTCCTTAATGAAAGGACGAGAAAATAAGCCAAGACATAACTAGGTCACAGCATTTGACCATTGTGACTTAACCTTCCCTTTTCCCTTATCTGCTAAAGCTTTGGACTTAATGTGGACAAAGAGAAATTTAAATCTCTTTCCACTCCTATCCTTTTTCTTAGAACAGCTTCAAATCTGAACCTCTAATAAAGAAAGGGATAATAAAATAGCAGGGAAAGTATAGTGGGAATTATATTGACTCTCATAGAAGTTTTGGAAGGGAAATAGATTCTCTTCCCTCAACTCTGTAATAATATAATCATGGTATGATTTCTACTTTGCTAGACTCGGGACTATTTGGAAATCTTTAATGAATATAACCAGGTAGTAAGCATTTAACAACTACTGTTTCCTGAAAGCCAGGAAATTATTTGCTCAGTGGAAAATTCAAAGAAAAGGAAAAGGAAAAATGGCCTGCCTGTAAACAAACGGCTACGTTTGTTTTGTTTTGTTTTAAACATAATGCATCTGTCATGGCCTGATGGAGTCAAGGGTGGGAAATCAGACCTGAGTTTTAGCTTTGTTTTTGAATCTTGCCGTATAAACTTGAGTGAGTCATTTCATCTCTTTGGGGCTCAGATTTTTTTGTTGTTGCAAAATAGTAAAAGCAAGCATTTATATTTACCACGTGCCAGGCACTATTCTAAACCTTTCGTATTTGATCACTTAATCCTTTGAATAACTCTATAGAGTAGGTACTATCATTGGATTGTAATTTAGTTCTTGCTTTACCTTGCCTAACATTTCAGTTAAATTATGTGAGCCCAAGCCTCTTGGATTGTAAATCTATGCTGTGAACCACTATGCTGGACTGCCTTGTTATTTACATCGCTTTTATAAGAGGCCAAATACTTCATTTACTCAAAAGTGGACATATTTCTAAACATATACAATAGTACCAAAACTTTGAATATAAAACCTACTTTGTCTTTAAAGGAACTCTGAGAAAGGTCATTTATTATTTTACTTATTTGGAAAGATATTTCATATCGGTAATACAAAGAGGCTTTTTTTTCTTTTTAATCCCCATTGTGTGGAGGAGAACCACAGCACACACAGAGAAGTCCTGGGGGAATGGAGGAGAATCCCACAACTAACCGGGGCTGAATTATCTCCTGTATGTGTCGGTTGGCAAATGTCCTCATTTAGAAGTGAGGAAGCAGCACCCACTTTCACCACATTGCCCCTGGTACCACAGTGTCTGAATTCCTGTCAGCCCTCACCATCGGCTGCCTAATTCTTGAGGTAGCACTTGGTCCAGATTCATGCTAAGGTGCGTTCCACCTGGCCTCGATCCTTCCCTCTCTCACTCCTTCTCATCTGACAGACATTTACTGGGTACCTACCACATACAGGCACTGTGCTAGGGACCAGGGCCAAAGTGTGACTGGTAACAGACATGGCTGCTGCCCTGATGTAGCTTGCAGTTCAGTGGGCAGGTAGGCATTAAAGAAATAATCATACAAAGGGACATAAAATTCCAGGTATGCTGAGAGTAATAAAGGAGAGAGATGGTAGGCAGGAGGGGGATTTGGGACAGGGGCCTTGGGGTTTGGGCTCAAGCAGTCATTTAATTTCTGCCTAAGTGTTCCAACCTTGATATGAACAGTCTCCCACATAGTAGATAATTTAGGGAAGATGAAATGTGCTGAAGGGATCTGAGTGAGATCAAAATTTTGATCAAAAAACATCTTCCTGTGGATTTTCATTAGTGGAATGTGAAGTGGAGTGATGAATTGGGTTCATGAGGGCATTGGTTCAGGTAACTTCTTGCTGCAGACCGACAGGATTTGAGAAATTTATTTAAGAAGACTGTTGTGGGCCAGGGAACTGAGTTCCAGGGTGAAGGATAGAAAATGTGAATTTTACTTCACACTCTGTCACCAAACGGCTTGTGTGGGTTTTGTTTTGTTTTGTTTTGTTTTTGGGTTTTTTTGGTAAAATCTAACAGGACTCTTGTGACGATTAAAAAAGAAGGTATACAAATGACAGTTGACACCATTCCCGGCACATAGTAAGTACGTTCTAAGTTCAGTTCTTCCTGTTACTAGTTGGTGTGGGAAGAACCAAGGTGGTGGATAAGACACTGTGAATAGTGTGGACACCTGATGTTCATCCACGAAAAGCGCAGTTTATGATATACGTGAGCCAAACGGGCTATTGGGTTGACTTACCAAATAGGCAGTAAGTGGTGTACGGGTTCAGGAGGGGAATATTCTAGAGGGGCTTAAAGGTGTATCCTTTAAGCAGCGTAGACCAAGTTGTCCAATTTCCTGGAATGCCTGGTCCTCACAGGGGAGGATAGACTGGTGAGCTGGATGGTGACACGCACAGAGGCCAGGGCGTTTCACCCTGTGCCCCAAAGGGAGCTTTCCTCCTCTTCTCAGCATCCTGGATGGAAGATGAGAAAGAAATTCTAGAATGCTCTTTTATTCTATACCCTTGAAATGGAGCTTTGTACTAGTTGGTATGCTATAAAGAAGTTCCTTTCCATTATTTTTAGCTTGAGGTTTCATGAAGAGTTGTAGTAAAGTCAGGTGAGCAGCGTGTACTCCCATTATGGAGGAATGCGTATATTTTACATCTAACTTGAAGCTATTAGCCATCCTTGCCATTCCTTTCTTCTGTCCCAGGTTAATTAAACTCATGTCATGGTCAGCGTTTACTTCTTATGGAAGAATCTTTAACATTCAGCTTAAGATACTACATGAGACATAAAGAGGTGGGAATTCAAATCAGTGACTTCAAGTCTCAGTTGTAGAATAAAATAATGGTGAATTTAAATATGTCAAAAATACAAGAAAATCTCTGTTCCCCTTCTATACACAAAATAAACATAAAAAAGGACACAAAAGCATGAAGAAAACCTTGAACAGGGGTAACTGCACCAACAGGAGTAGAGAGTTGCACGTTGACTGACCAAACAGATTAATTGGGCAATGTATATCTGGCTGTCTGGAGGTTCTGAAGGTGTACCAGAGTGAGATAATAAAATTGGCTGTCAGGTAGTCTGATTTAAGAATGCCAGTCATATGTGAACTGGTGTGTGGGCTAATAAGCCAAGAGTTCACCAAGACTCATTACGTTTAAGCTGCTTTACTCTCGACATCTGACTCTGCAGGGTATGTGAGACCAGGTGTCCTGTGCAGAGCAGGAGGTGGGGAAACCCAGGCGAGGGCCCAGGCTGCAGAGGGTGACTGAGGCCCAGCTCCAGATTGAGCTGAATGTTTCTCAGTTGTTCAGAAATGAGCCAGCTGCTCATGCACAGCTGCTCGGCAGACAGCATGGTGACCTCAGTACCTCCCAGCTGCCAGAAGCTGCCGTTGTAGAATCTGATAGCAAGTGTCCCTCCAAAGGTGTGGGGAGTGTAAGTGTTTAGATCTGGGCTCTGGCATATGGCAACACCTTGCCCACAAGACAGAGCCTTTCTGAGACTCAGTTTTCCTATCTGCAAAGTGTGCCTAACTCATAGGGTTGTTGGGATTAAAATTCATCTCACAGTATTTGGCACATAATAATCTGTAGGTATAATCAAAGGATTAAATAAATTGAGGACTCTTTGCTCATCATTGATATTTTACTTTGTCAATTAGTTTCTTCCCACCACCCTTTTTTCTGAAATGATTATAATTGTTTCCCTGTCTTTCGCTTAATGTTTCTATGAAGATAAACAGAGAAAGCTCACAGTTACTATTAGTATGTTTTTGTTTTGTTAGGATCTTACATGTATTATGCAAATAATTCATTGTTGCCATACCAGTGACAGAAAAATCACTGGCAATAATACTTCCTTTATTTTGGTACAAGATTCAACTGGAACATCAAAATGGGAGGATTCTTAAAAAGGTGCTCAACGCTTTAATTATTTTTCTAACACAAATGAGGTGCGTGTTTTTAATATACATCTGTTTATATTCTAGAGTAATTAATTTCTCCCTTTTGTAATTTGTTAGCCTTGAAATATTTTATAGGAAAAAAAATTAAATGCTTCAGTAAATGAACTGTTACTGTCAGTACCATTTCAAAAACATTGCTAACACATTATAGGGTGATCACCCAGGTTTTTGGACATCAATTGCAGCTTTCCTTTTCTTTGAAATAACTCTTTATTCGGTATACAGAATTTATCATAAAATATTCTACTTTTAAAGGAATTATTTCTGAACTCTTGAAGTATTCATTTCCTTTTATAAAGTATCATAAAAGACATTTTCACGTCCCAGATAAAATAGTAATCAAAAAGCAGCTGAAAAGATAGAAAATGATGTGTGGAAGAACCTACTAGGTATAGTTTTTTGTTTTTTTTTTAAACAAAAAAAAGCACTTAAATGCTTTTTCACCGATTCTATAAAGAATTAACCCCCTAGAATGATTTAATGTATGTATCATTTGGGGGAAAAAAAACGCTTTCAATAATCAATATTCTTCATTTAGCAGAAGGAAAATCATAAAGGGAATCACCTTCTCATCTCTATTATCTATTTAGTGAAATCTATAGAATTCCCATTGGATGTTGAAGATGACACATTAATGTCGATAGCAATGGCCACAAAGTATAGTATCCTGCCAGATAATTGCTCTGTCACTAGAAGGCAGTCTGTGTTAGGCCAACAAGAGATTCTGTACAGGGGTCAAGCTCTCCTCTGAATGTTAAAACAACTGAACCTCAGGGAGGTGTGAAATGGAGATGGTTTCTCCCCTTTAGGGATATACAATCTAACGGATGGGGTTACCTTCCCTGGAGTTACTGTGGCCTTGACCTTTGGAGTAGATGACCCTCATCAGGTTTTGAAAGCAGGGGGCAGTGGGACATTGGCGGAGCAGTTGCTGGACCATTCCTAGCTCCCATCTTTCCCCTCCTTCTGTCACAGACTCTTCTTCCCTAAGGTTATAGAGCAAGGCTGCCGGTGATGGCAGAGCAGGCATTTAGTGCTCACCCAATCCTTGGGGACCCCCACCTGCACACAGTTGAATAGGGTCCCTGGGGAAACCAAGCAAATACCTTAAGTTCTGGGGAATTTTGTTAAATTGGATCAGTGGCAATTCTTTTCCTTTCCTCATCACTCTTTGTTGGTCTGTTTATGTTGCCTCATGGTCAGGTTTTCCCCTCTGGAAGGAAATTTATATGTAAAACCTAATTCCTTAGAGGAGAGGTATAATAATAAAATAACCTTGAAATATTTTATAGCACAAAAAAAAAAAGCCTCAGTAAATGAACTTTTATTGTCTGTACCACTTCAAAAATAGTGCTAACAAATTATAGGGTGATCAGCCTTGTTTATCCCTTCACAGTTTACAAAGTGTCCTCATACACATTGTCTCCTTTGTACCCTAAACTAATAGAGGTAAATTACTATTGTCCCCATGTTACAGCTTATAGAAATTGTTGCTCAAAGTGACAGAGCCAGGAACTGGAACCAGAAATCCTTTTCCATGACATGGGTTAGTCTTTTCCACTTCACCATCCATTGACAGCTGTCTGCAATCTCTCTTGCACATGGACAACATTAAGACAGACCCTTTTCTAGATGTTTAAAAATCTTTATCCCCTTGGCTCTGTAAAATAGAGAGCTTCATGAAATGTATAGAGTTCTGTGATGAGGTGATGCCCATTTATGTAAATGGTTTTCAGAGTGATATAATTTGAGTTTTTAACATTTTCAATAATGCCTTCCTCTAAGTAGACACCGATATTGTTTCATTAATGGAACACTTGAGAATGGTTCACATAGACCTTGGAGCCAGCAGTCATAGGCTTAAGCATAGTCTATAACATCCCAGCTTTCTTCTCTCTCCTGAGTTACCTAACCCTTCTCTGCCTCAATTTCCTCATCTGTTAAATGTGGATGATAATAGTACCTTCCTCATGGGTTGCTTGAGGATTAAATGATTTAATACGTGCCTAGAACAACGCCTGGCTCATAATCAGCCTTCAGTTAATATTGGCAGTTATTAATGTTGTCTTTCTTAGTATCATTATTGTTGTGGTAATTGTTTTCCCTCACTTCTGTTATTGTCATGACCGTAAAGTCTAGTATGTGGCAGGCTCTTAGGCATTTTTTTCACTTTTCCCAGCAGAAGTTACCAGAGACCATGAGAACACCGGACATGTCCTGCAGTGTTTTGGCCACAGTGAGTGGCCAGGATTGCATACCTCTGCCAAAGCCAGAGTTGTTTTTTTTTGTTTGTTTTTAAGTCATTTTTTTAATAGTATATATACTTGGCAATTTTGAAAAAAGTTTGGATAACACTTTTAAAAAAAGAAAGAGATTGCCATAAAGTACACTTTTAACTGAATGTATTGGTCGTGGGAAAGAGTAGTGGGGATTCTTTCAGCTTTGTAAAATCTACCAGGCTTTTTTAAAAAACCTTACATATTTTGCTTATAGTTCCTTCTCAGAGTTAAAAGAATTATCATGTCTTAGGGGAAATTTTAAAATAAATGTTCAGAGACATCAGTTCTTCTGATGGGATAGGAGTGAGATGGAATGAATCAATACTACAGAGAGGGGTAAAATGAGCGTCATCATTGCTCCTTTGATAATCTTGTTTGGTAAGTGTAGTGTTCAGTGGAGAGGAACACGGAGATTTGTAGGGAGTTGCTAGAGCAGGTCATAAGGAGTCTTTTTATGGATCCCTCAGTCTAGAGTCCAGGCACGTGGGTCTGCTCTAGCCTCTGCTGCCGCTTTAAGGGAGATACACATCGTGCTTCAGTTTTCTTGCTACTGCAGAAGGCTGTAGTGAGAATCAAATGGGTTACAGATCAAACTAATTTGAAAATTACAAAGCATTTGAGAGTCAGAAGAGTGTAACGGTTTCAAACAGGAGTTGGCCGACTACCCATTAGGGATTGTCTATAGCAGAGGCTGTGTGGCCCATAAAGCCGGAAATATTTATTCTCTGGCCCTTCAAAAAAAAAACTGGTGGAGCCCTGGTTTAGACCATGGACTCTAATGCCGCTGGCCTGGGTTTGAACCTAGCTCTTCCACCTACGGAGCCCTTGTGCTGGTGAATTAACCTCTCTGTACTCTCAATGTCTTCATCTGTAAAATGAAGATGATGGCAACACCAGTGCCATGGGGTGGCCAAGGCTGTGGAATGAGTTAATACATGTAATTAGACACGTTAAAAAGCTCTTAGGGTACCAGCTGGCACTTATTAAGCGCCACATAAGATTTACGTGATTAAAGCACCCTGCTAGGGGACGCGGGTTCGTGCCCCGGTCCGGGAAGATCCCACATGCCGCGGAGCAGCTGGGCCCGTGAGCCATGGCCGCTGAGCCTGTGCGTCCGGAGCCTATGCTCCGCAACGGGAGAGGCCACAACGGTGAGAGGCCCGCGTACCGCAAGAAAAAAAAAAACAAAAAAACAAAACAAAAAAAAAGTACCCTGCTAATTTAGGGTACCATTGGATTAAAGGACAATTTTTTTTTACAAGATTCTGCTTGCACAACACTTGATATTTATATACTAAAGCTTTTTAAAATTGCTCAATTGACAGTTATGGAAACTATGTGTTTTCCATTGTATCTAGCAGGAATATTAACCTAGAATATAACAGTATTTTACCCAGAACACCAGAATACTGGCCTTATAATTAAGGTATGTCATGTACATTTTATCATTTAGCTCTCATACCAGTACTGCAAGGTATGCGTTTTTCTTCCCATTTGAGAAATGGAGGGAGAAATTGAAGCTCATAAAGATGAACCAATTTGCCTAAAATGGTGATAAGCACATAGTCATTCTCCTCTACAACACTATCAAAGGAGAATAAACTTGTCTCCTCTGTTCAGGTCCCAGCACTGCCTCTCATACATGCATACATGAGGAAGATGATAGATAATATAAATGATAACAGAGTATTGTTGCTATTTAATTCAATCATATTAAAATAAATATTCTAAATTGAGTTGCTGTAATATTTCTATGTTAAATTGGTATTTGACATCTCTGAGAATATGCTGACCTGATGTGTTGCTTATGTGTGAGGACCAGAAGTTGTATGTACCCATTAGAAATCAGAGTGCATCTAAAAGCATCCCTGCATTTAGTGGCACCATGTGAGGGCACTTGGGCCATGAGGAGAGCTATTTTATTTTACTTTATTTTATTATTATTATTATTTTGGCCATACCACACAGCATGCAGGATCTCAGTTCCCCCACCAGGGATCTAACCCGCACCCCTGCTGTGGAAGCACGGAATCTTAACCACTGGACCACCAGGGAAGTCCTGAGGAGAGCTATTTTAGAGTATTCTTTGCTAATGTCTTTTCTGCTCTAAGAAGACCCTTTAACAAGCAGTCCCCTTTTTGAATACAGTTTGCCATCCTAAGCATGTATCTAAAGGCAGAAGTCTAAAAGCTGCAAGGTAGACATACCTTATAAGGAGTGACTTCCATTTCCAGAGGGTCAAAAGTGATAACCAAATGCCTATTTACGTTTGAGACAGGCACTGTTTCTGCCTGGGTCGGGCAGCCCGCTGGGTGGTGAGAATCTTGAGAGTACAGGGGACCTAGAAAGGTAGGCTGCTTGTTCCTTGTGACAAGAGAGAAGGGCTCTGGATGGCCACACCTTAGCCTGTGGCAAAGCCTGAGCCACTGCAAGGACTCACACGGGTCATCCCTTCCCTCTTACCACCATGGGGAACCTGGGACCCATCATGTTTCAGATAGTGTCTGAAAAGACTGAATTTGGCACGAGGTACTAAAAGGTGTGGGTGCTCAATGTGGATGAGCCTGGAATATGATCATTCCAGGCCCATCTGTTCACAAAAACCTCAGTTTACTCTTAGGGACTAGATACTTATCTCTTACTTTCCATCTGCTTGAGGAGACTGGAAAGCTGCCACTTATTAGCTCTGCAAGTTTAGCAAATTATGAGCATCTATTTTCTCACTTGTAAAAGGAGGATAATTCTTACCCTGCCTGTGTTAAAGACCTTGTGAGGATCAAATGAAATGATGTCTGTTATATTTAAGTAGAAGGATTATGGCATATAATTATTTCCTGATTAATTACCAGGCAGATTGAGATTGGTGAGGTACTTATATTTGAAAGCCTCAGTACTTACGACCACTGTTAATTGTTAACCAAAAAGAAAATAAGCATTCTTGAGAATAAGCATTCTTGAAACTGTCATGTAAAGCAATTATAGTTTGGACTTTAACTCGAAAATGTATCAGGACCGCTATTTTAGGAAACAAGGTTCTTGGCAAACGTTGAATGAACTTTTTTACTGTCCTTGAGTTTTATAGAAAAGAAACATCCAGACTGCAAGGTGTTACATGTGCGAGTGTATATGTTTTGCTGCTCAGTATGTGAATTCAGACATTGAAGGGCTTGGGAATCTTTATCTTGTCTGGAGAAAATTCTGTCAGACTTTTTGGCTAGATCTCTGCCAATTTCCACTTGCACTGTTGAACTTTGTGGAGTACTAGTCCTATCACGAAAATTCACTAAAGGCAGCTCACTTTTGAAAGATTGCTTCCTACAGATGAGGAAACTGACAGGTGGTCTCACATCTTGCACATCTGGTCCTAAAACAAAGGGCTGATTCAACAGGTACGCAGCATCAGTCTCTGAACCTCTGCTGGACGTTTCTCCTGCTCACATCTCACATCAGCCGTGCATCCCAGCAGTGGGTTATTTATGTGATGGTGTCTTGTAGCCCATTTGGTAACAGGAATCAAACCACGTATTTCCTAGATTTCAAGCTTTACCTGTTGATCATTTTAAAAACTTATATTCCCTACAAAAAAATGGTCTGAAGGTGTGTCTGCAACATTCCTTTGTGTTGTTGCCCTTATAAACATAATAAAATCATCTTAAGTGTGAGGCAAAAATTGTAGGGAAAAACATTTTGATCATTAATGGTAGCGTTGCATATGTGATATCCAGTTTTCCCACGTAGTTCTAGTGTGGGAAAAGAGATTGTTTTAGACGTCCTTTGTTTCATAAAGTTTATGTTGGTTCTAAACTTCAAAGAATTCAAAGGAAAGAACGCACAGCTAGTTTGCTGTGCACTACCCCAACTAAAATAATGACTCACATTCTGAGGTTTAACTTTGAATACGATTTCAGCTATGCTAGCCATATTTCCTTGGGGTGGGTTAGTTTGCCTCTTAATTTCTCATGATCCTCATTGTAAAATCAAAGTTTAGCCCACTTGATTTTTGTGGCTTTTGGCTTAGACAGCCATCACAGAATTTTATAGAGACCTTTTTAGGAACTTGGAGCCGACTACATAAAGAATTAGCATTGCATTTCAGAGAAGATGGTTATTTCAGGGTATGATTTTTGTCTGTTCAAAACATGGTGATCCCGTTTAAGCCAAAGCCCTTATTTTAAACTATTTTACCAAAGTTATATTACCATGAAATTTCTTGCGGGGGGAGGGGGGGAGAACACAATTACACAGTCGCCTCTTGTAATCATTCACAATTAGTGTATAGATCCAAAAGAAAAATACTGGGTTTTCTTAATGGCTAAAAATCACAGGAGACTTCATCTGAATGTATAATCCACTTAATGTCTTTTTTAATGTTCTGCAGCCAACTCAACCAAAAATGTCCTGCCAAGGGTAAACGCTAATTCTATATTTATTTGCACAGCATGCCTTGGTTTCATGAGGTAGGCTTATATTTCTTTGAACAACATCAGTATCTTGCCCTAACTTTTCAAACTATTAACTGAAAACCCTTGACCAAGAGAACTTTGTTGTCAGAGGGCTGGGAGGACCAATCACACCTGTGTCATGGTCCCAGAAGTTTCTGTTGTAGGGAGGAATCAGGGTTATTAAAGGAAAACAACAGACCCATCTTGATCCTCCTCTAGAAAGTCAGATCTCTCAGGAAGACAGAGTGTGAATTTCCAGTTCTGGCACCTCTGGGAAAATGCCTGGCTTCAACGACCTTCCTCTAGGGGCCTGGAGGAAGCTGTATCTTCTCTGCTTTTTCTACTACATTTCAACTTTCAGTCAGGCCAGTGTGGTACAGTATATCCATGATCTGTGTGTACAGTAGGAGAATGAAGCCACAGTAAGTAATACAAAAAGCCATTTCTTTGGTGGCTTGATTAAAACAATCCACTTGTAGTTGCTTGGTTGTCAGCTTGAGCTTGTCTCTGTGACTTCTCTGCCGCTCACTTCCATCCATCATTGCAGAGAGCACAGAAGAAGGAGTATATATAGTGCCCTGTGCTTGCTTAGGCCTTAGCAAATATCAATTCATCATCAACTTGACTTTAAAAGAGACCATTCACTGGCCTGTTAGAACGTTACAATTTACCCAGTGTTCCCTGGTGTCAAAGGAGTCACATGACCGGATCAGAAAACAAAAAGAATCCCACAATATGTTCTTGGAGTTATTAGCGAAAATAACTGCTGGTTGACGGGAAAGGCATATGGCAGATTTAAGATGCATGGCCACAGTATTTGGTTAAAAAAAAAAAATTCTTTCCTACATTAGGAGTGTGTGTGCACGCACGTGTGAGCGTACGTGTGCGTGTTATGCACCAGAAAAATCTCCAACCCTGAAAAGCCATTGATGAGGTGTTTTCTGTCTTCACTAGCTTCCTACTTCATTGCTCTGCCATTAAGCCCTTGTAATAGTGCAATGAATAAATGCAATCAAAGCAATTGGCTGCTTGAGATCTTTTTTAATGCACTGCTTCAGACATATGCCGTGCAAATAAATACAAAATTAGTATTCCTGTTGGAAGGGTTTGGTGAGAATGAGTGATTGGTCTTGCTTTCGGAAGGTGCATACATTTCTGCTCATAGCTGTTTATCAGCAGGCTCCTTTCTGCTTATGGATTCAGAGATGGAGTTCATCATTTGTCAGCACACAAGCAGATGCGCTGGAGACGACCAGATTGATCTGTGAGGATGGGCAGAGCAGCAGTGCCGGTGCTAGAGGGTGGCCCCTACCAACTGTTATTATCTTTTGAGACGGTTGTCTACTAGCTCTTTTCTACACTGCAGAACAAGAAGGAAGGCTGTCTTTTTCTACTTTGTTCACTTCTGCGTTTGAAAATACAGCCACTTTGGGACAGCTAAATGGAGATGGAAAACAACCTCAATATCTCTGTGTAGAAAAATCTACTGAAAATCCATTTTTTCAGAGGTCCACTCTCTCCTTCCTGATCACAAATACATTATTTGATGTTGAGTTTCAATTAACAACAAAACACTAATGTTAGGATGGCTGAAGTGTTATTTGCTTTGCTTTCAAAAAGGCTACTGACAAAACTTTCTCTTAGTTCATAGAAGTCATTTCCACAAGAACAACATTAGGAGGCAAAAGATAGTATTTTACTTGGAGAAAACTAATGACTTTCCATAAGTTGGACTTGCTTTCAGGCTGTGCAAAAGGCCTGTTGAAGCTGAGTTGATTACAGAGCCATAAAAGGCCCTTCTTGGCAACAAAACTCCTTCGCGCTTGTGTACTATTGAAAATTACCGTCTGATGCCAGCAGGGTGAAGAGCTGAACGCAAGCTGCTGGGCAGCTGCATGTCGCTTTCCAACCGCAGGTTCTTGACCCTGGCCTAAAGTAATTAACCACCTAGGAGCCACAGAGTCCTCCAAGGGCATGTGAGTGGAAAAAGGCATCCTCATCCTTAATGAATGAATGGATGCAAGTGTGAAGCAGAGCTAGCTGCGCTGCTAGGGTCAGGACTGACTTGCTAAAACCCGGGTGGGGCTGAAATGTTTTTATTGCGCTTCTGTGGTCTCTCTTTTGCTTCTTCAGTCCCATCGTGAATATTTTCCTTTGGGTGATTTCTTTTTCATCAGATTTTAGAAAAACGATTTCATACTCAATATACCCAACATACAAGACCATCAGAAATACTGAATGTGTTTAAAATATGGCCCATAGCCCTGGACTCACCTGGCTTACAGCCGATAATGCTGAACAAACACTAAGGCCTTTGGCCAAGCCCTGATACTGTGGCAGGCAGGTAATGTTCGTGAAAGATGTGTCATTGATGAATTAAGGGAAGTAAAAGTTTCGATGTGTGACTTTTATTTCCTCACTTAGCTGAGACCTGGGCAGGGCTTTAGCAGGCAGACAAGAATTATGTTTTCGCTTGTCATTCACCTTTTAGAAGTTGTTAGTTAATACTTCTCCTCAGTGATTTTTTACGAGTCACATGGCTTCAAAGATGATATCAAGGGTGGAGAGAGGAAGAGGTGGACAAAAATAACTAAAATGATGTGCAGACCTGTTATGAGGTGAACTCCCAGAGAAGACGGTACAGGGTTTGTTTATCACACACCTGAGAAAGTTCTTGAGCTCTTTTCTCACCATATATTTGCCATATATTTATTTAACAGTTAAAATGTGTCAGCTGTTATGCTAACCATTGGTATTAAGATGTGAATAAGACATTCTGTGCTCTCAGGGTACTTGGGAGAGTGGCAAGTAAACAAATAATTACAGTTCTCAGTGGCAAGTGCTCTAACTGAAGAATATTCCAAGAACATTGAGAGGGGAGTGGTTTATTCTGTGGGACCAGCCCCTGAACTGCTCTTATCCCTTCCAATTCTTTAAGTAGGCTCTGAAGATAATGCTTAGAGCTTGGAAGGATTCTTTGTTGGCTTTTTCCAAGTGCCGCTTTTGTGTACTGGGAAGTGCTGCAGAGTTTTACATTCATTCACAGAACACCATCTCTCTCCCAGAACCAGCTTGCTCCTGGTTTGAGGCCCCCAGAAAAATGCGTCCTCACTCCACCTGGTTCTCAGGTGCTCAGGGACACCATGGAAGTGAGGTGACAGCTATCTGATGCCCTGTGCAGTACCCCCCTAAGAGGTTTTTCAAAGCCACCTGTGGGGCTGAGCCCCAGCGTTTACTCGGGTGTCTTCCTCAGCCAATGCCGCGTCTCCATCACGAGCTGTCATTGGAACTGTCTGATTGAACGCCAGCAAGTGCGCTCTAGGAGAGAGATCCTTATTGCCCATTTTCTGTTTCCTAAATGATCTTAATTGCTTGGGTAAAGAGGCATCCATTCTAAATCTCCCTCCCACCAGGGGTGATTCTCACAGTAACAAGGTTTCAATTACCCCAAATGTCAGGACCCCCACAGATATAACGGGCTTCCCTCCAGGGCCCACCTGACGAGCTTCTTCTCTCCCAAATACCTGCACTGCCCAGAACTCACAGCCTCTTGGACTGTACACTGATTTCCTGCCCCCTTCTGGGGTTCGGGAGCCAGAGCTGACTCTCTGTAGGTTTTGGGTTTTGTTTTTGAGTTTCAGAATCTGTGGAATGAATGGAGTGCTTATTTGGGAAGCATTTTAAAAAACCTATTACATATTAAAATATGTAAGTGATAGTCTCACCAAGGATAGTATTTGGGGTATGAAAGCTGTAGTTTACATGATGGCTTAATGGCTTCTGCAAAGTTGGAAATCATGAGAAAAAAATTATACTTTGGTGTATTCACCACTTTGTTACCCTCTACGCAATCCGTGTTCTTAATATTTTTAGTCTGTTGTGTTCCCAAATGAGATCCTAGGAAAATTTTGTACACTCTCGCTATAGAAAGTTTGTTTAATCATAAGTAAATGGGAAACAAGTAAATTAAAGAGAACACTGAGAAGAAAACATTTGAATTACTTGCCTTTGCCAAGATAATCTTTGTGTGAATTTCTGGGTGAGGAGAATAACTTCCCCCTCATTTCCATCAAGCCATGAGCAAGTTAGGGGTAGAATAGCATTGTCATATTTGAGAAAGGAAATGATTGACAGTATCAATCAGTTGTCTCCTTAAAAAAAATATAAAAGGGCCTTTGGAGAAATTGCTTTGAAAATCTTTTTTTTTTTTTTTTTTTTTTTTAACCCTGGAGTCCTCAACTTCTGTTCCCTTCTACTTGGTTCCTGCAGACTGATAGGTGAGTTTGGCTCTCATCAGAGAGCAGGCTCTGGGAATGGGCCCCACATGTGTCAGATGTTGTGCAACTCTGCCCAGCAGCCCTGCCCAGGAAGGGCTCGGAGCAGACCTGTAGGTGCTTCCCCGCTGGCTTCTTCCACTTGGGAGCACAGGTTCCTGGTGCTGCCAGGCTGTGTAGCAACAGTGTGAAGGATGTGAACGGACCTGGTAGTAGACCACTGCTTTTCTTTTCACTTGTGATCGTCCATCTCTGAGCCTTTGAGCCTCGAAATCAGGATAGGACGAACGATAGCTCCCTATTAGGTGGTGAGGCAAGCCTGTTGACTTCCTCTTACGTGGTTAAAAACAACGTCCAGCAACTGAAATAATATTTGTTACAAACGAGGGGAGGAGTACATTTCACTGCCCCAGACATCGGGAAAGCAGCTGATAGACATCTCTCTAAATACCAACCAGAGTTTCCGGATACTTGTTGTAAAATGCCTAGAGGCATGAGTCAGGCCAGCTTATAACCAGGTGTGTGCTTTTTTCCCCCTTCTGGTACACACATTAGTCATGTGTGCCAACAGAGAAGGCATGACCCTTTGTATCTCCCCCGCCCCACTTCTGTACCACAGCAACACACGTACCAACAGTAAAGTGCGGTGGGTGGTTTGTAAGCAACCTGCATGAAAGCTGCCGGCTCTACCTTCTGAACTTGAAAATGAAAGTTCATCCTTTTTATTTTCAAAGTTCAGACCCTAAATAACTCTATCCTCTCTCCACCATCTCTTACTAATTTGACACCAGCTGTGTTTGTCCTTTCCATAGGAAATTCTCACTGTGCCCACAGGACTAGAGAATATGGAGCTCTTATCAGAGTTTACTTTATGTCCTCTTTAGCAGTTTCCTTTCTGTACAGTTTTGGGAGCACGGGGTGGGAGTTCTCATTTCTCATTCTTCAAGACTTAAGCTTTTAGTAAGCAGTCTTATGATATTAAACGTTTTAAATTGGACAGAATTTGAAAAGACATGCTGTGTGTGACAATGTATTTTTTTTTCCTTAAAGTGTGGCCCCTGGTGTGTGCTCAGCTCTTTGAGCGTATGGGAAGTAGAACGGTTGGGTGTAATCAGATTTTAACAGTATTTTTTTTTGAAAATTAATTTTTCATGAAGAATTTTCAGTGTTTTTTTCAATATATCATTTTCTAGAAAACATGTGAGTTTGAAGGATGGTCACTCTATACTATAACAACAGAGATGTAAAAAAAAGTAAAACTGGAGTCTATCTACCAAACACTTACAGTATAAAAATAATTTAAGTGTCTGAAGATACCAGCAGAACAGAGAGAATAATTAAAATGTTGGCTGGCCTGTTTCTACAGGTCAGCCATGAAAACTCCCCAAGCGGAATTCAGTCAAGTTCTCCAAAGATAGCTCTTCATTTTTCCCTATCATCTTATCAAGTACAAAATCTGCAATTAGCTTCTGGCAACTTAGAACATTATTTTTTTTTCCCTTCTTACAGTTTGTTGGGTTTGAGGCTGAGGTATGCCTGCCTTAATCTGGGCATGTGTGTGTAGACAAATGGCGAGACATTACCACCTGGCCTCTCTATATAATCTATAACCAATATAAATTTCAGGTCAATATTACGTTGTGTTAGAGAATTGACCGTATCTGCTCTAATCTAATTTTTTATTCCTTCATAAATAATTCATGGAGTAGCTTTGTGGTAATTTTTTATTGCTGTTTTTGGAGTTGTAGACTTTGATTGCTTTTCTTCTGATTTATCATTTCTAACATATTTGTAAAATTCTAATGAAGTAAAATGAGAATCCATAGATGATTGTTATTAGTGTTTTGGTGCATAACTTTTGGTATTTTTTCTGTATACATATGAAAAGCATTGATTTGTTGTTTCTATGTCGTGATCATATTGTGACTATAATTCTGCAACTTAATTTTTCTCAGTTAATAGTATAATTATACATATCATTAAAATCTTTATAAAGTTTTTTTCTTGATTAAAGCTTTTAAACAAAAATCTTTATCAATATTTTGATGATTTCCTTAGGGTAGATTCCCAGAATCAGACTTTCTTGGTCAAAATTTTTGAACATTTGAAGATTCTGAATGTATACTGATTGCCTAATTTCTTTTAATAAAGCTCTTACAAATTTATAGCCCTAAAGCATCTGAAAGTATTGGGTTATCTTTATTAGCTTTCATAATTTATAGCAAAAGTGACTAGCTTTCCACATCTTTGACTACCTCACGGATGGGCATTTTCATGTGTATGCTACATTTACATTATTTCTTGAATCTGCTCATATTCTTTGCAATCATGTTTTCATAAAGTTAGGGCAAAAAAGTTGAAGATAATCAGGTTTTTTCAGTGACATCCATTTCATTTTAATAAGACTTTTTTCCTTTTTTAAATATGTGAAAGAATAAATCAGATTTTTAAAATAGTAGCTAACTGTTTCATAAACAGGTTTTGTCATGCATTCTCAACCTGGTTTTAGATTATCTGTTAGAATACTACTTTATGCTTCTTTTGTCTTGACTATGTATCTTAGTTACAGGCATGATTGTGTGTATTCATAAAGCTTAAGGAGTGGCATGCCCTTTGTGTTTTTCTTATCTGCTTTTTGTCTCTTGTTCCCTTCCCCACTCACCCCCAAGATGGAGCCTCACCTCCCTTGAGTCCATCTGTCAGATCATCTGTCTAAGGAGTTAACATTCCCTCACCCTCCCAGAATCACCCAGAACGAAAGGTCATGGATAAAGAAAAGCTGATGAGCATTTCTGCGTGAAATGCAGAAATTGTTATCACCTTAACAATCCCTGTGTGTAGTCTGAGGCCAGAATCCATCGGCTGCGGTGTGATTTCAAAAGCCACATCCAAAAGCCTCTTTCAGTGACACCCCCCTACACCGCGCCCCCCCCCCCCCCGCCCTGCCTTTTTCTTTTAAGCAGAATTTTCCTCCAATGGTATGCGGACCGGTTTGAATCCTTTTAAGAGCTTTCAAAGTCAGGTGACCCCAACCCCCCCTTCCCCCCTGCAAAAGCTCACCCCCCTTCCAAGCACAGTCTCCACACCTCTGGTGGTCGTGGATTAAGAACATTACCTCAACCAGGCTGAAGTTAGTGTTTTCTATTGCTCTCGCTGCCATTCTCCTGTTCAGAGGAGCAGTGGAGCCCCTTTTGGATACAGAGCTGGGAGAAGCCCTTAGCATTCCACTCCCCTCACAAGTGGCGCAGCTCTTCTTAACACCATAAATTCAGTTAGCACATGTGGCCTTAAAACAGCCCAGGCATGGAAGGCATGATCATCTCTCTGAGAAAATGATCAGGGCCACAGTACAAGAACCCAGTGTCTCCCAGGCAGCTCCCAAGGACATGTCGGTGAGGCATGGCTTTCCTGGGTGTGAATGGGATTTTAAA
This sequence comes from Monodon monoceros, assembly GCF_005190385.1. NCBI lineage: Eukaryota > Metazoa > Chordata > Mammalia > Artiodactyla > Monodontidae > Monodon > Monodon monoceros. The sequence goes on along the minus strand of NW_021703768.1, from coordinate 87,943,054 downwards.
GTCTGTCTTGTCATTAGTGTATATTCTGTGTATGATGCCTTGAAAACTGTGAATGTTGTGATAGTGGCAGCCATGTGTGCGGTTGTTAATTTTATAAGCCGGAAATGCAGAAACCATATCAAAGCAGGGCAGCCCTAACAACAGAGAAAAGCTGAGTGCCTCAAAGGATCTACTGCATGAAAAGGTGCATATTCTCCCCAAACCCCTACACCCAGACCATTGAAGCCGAGTCAGGACTTTATAGATGGAATACAAAATTATGAACATAATATATAGAGTGACTATTTCATCTCTTCTTGAACCTTCTATTCCTGCTACAGTATTCTTGGTGAAATCTGTATCTCCAGTGCTTTACACAGAGTAGACCCTACACAGTCTGTCAGATGAGTTTACTGAATACATTTTACTCATCCCATCCCTGTCACCTTTGCTTGCGCTCTTAACTGGCCAGGACTGCCATCCCATCTTCTAGCTCCTCTACATCTCAGTCTTCCTCTACACCTTCCTTTCACTTAACTGTGCAGACCACTCTTAGGTTTCTTAGTCATGTGATATTTAAGTAGAGCATCTAAATTTTTGTGTCTGTGCTCAATGAGATTGTAAACTACTGGAGAGTAAAGACAGCGCTTGGTGCTTCTGAGTGGTAAGCACAGTACTTTGCACATAGTAGAGGCTCAGTCAATACCTTGATGATTAATTTGTTAATTTTTTCCTTAAGAAGATGGATATGAATGGATACATTGGAGAGAAGAATCCAGGTGTTCCCTTATATTGAGTTAACTTGGCTATAGTGGTGAAGTATTCTTGGCCTCAAATTATATCCTAAATGAAAACTGGTGATGCATACTATGTGGATTTGTTTTTAGCCTGAACCTTTCAAATTGACTAGAGTGAGACACATCATCTGTAGAGCTCCTGCCTCCCCTCTTCCTGTTTACCTAGCTTTACCCACCCTTTTAAGACTCAGCCCAGGGTCCACCCTATAAAAAAGCCTTCCCCACTTTGCTAGTCTCAATCTGCTCCTTCTCTGCAACCCTGTAGGACAGCTGACTTTCCTCTGTCATTTACTTAGTATTTGCAAATACTGCAGTGTATTATATTCTAATCATTTGTATGTGTCTGGCTTCCTTCCATAAGTAGATTGCAGCCTCCTTTGAGGTCTTAGGACCAGAGTTGAATCTCTTTGCATACAGCACAGTAATGCAGCATGATGTTTGTCCCTGGATTTAGAGGAAACCATTCAGAAACTCGCATGGCTCTGTTACCTAATAACTGTGTGAGCTAAATAAATCACTCTACCTCTCTGAACCTGTCTCGTCGTTGGTAAAATGATCATAATCTCTCACAGAACTATCATGAATGTTAAGTAAGATTACGGATGGGCAGGTGTTACAATTAAAATTGTAAACCAATGTACTGATGAAAAAATATTAGTAATTAAAAAATTTTTTTTAGATTCCACTGAGTATAAGTTCCTTGAGGGAACTCTGTGTTCTCTGTATCTCCAAACTGAGAATCATACCTGGCTGACAGTGCTGAAAAAAATTTTTCTTTGACTGATATATTAGCATGCTGATTGGAAGACTGTTGAGCATCTGTTTTACATATTTTTATGTATTTTTAATAAGAAATACTTTCTGACTTAAGAATTTTGTCATGCTGTCTATCATCATTTCAAGGTTGGTATGTTGACCATCCATTAAAAATAATAGATTATAAGCAGTGTTCTAAGTGTGCTTGCAATAAATTTTTAAAATATTGAATAATTTTTATTAACAATATACTTGGCCACAAGCAATATAAAGATGCAGTTGAGTGGCTTATGGTAGGAAATGAAGAAAAGAATTTGATGAAGTCATAATTCTTTGTCAGTAATTTTCTACCCTAGTTACATATTGGAATCACCTGAGTTACCCCCATAATTCAAATACTTGGACTCTGCCCCCATCAAATCAGGATCTCTTTTTTGTGTAGAGAGTCAGCCCGTCACTGCTATCGGTGAGTAGTGTGAAAGGAGCAGGTTATTTGACGATTGCCACATGCTATCATTTAGTGTCTTATTTAACCAGCTGCTTCTCTGGCAGTAGGAATGTTGCAAAGAAATAGAACAGGGAGAGTGGAACAACTATATGGTGTCATCTGAGTCTTACTGGAAGTTTGGTGAATACCTTCTCCATGTGAGGTACACTGCGCTAAGTGTGCAGACTTGCTCAAGCAGTGGTCCCTGCAATGGAAGAGGGCTTGGCTAGTGGAAAGAGGAATGTAGAAGATGCTGTGGAGTCAGAGGCGAAGACAGTGTGCAGTGTGCCTTGAAAGAGTAAGAAAAGACTTCAGAGGATGAAATAGGAACTTCCCGGACAGACAAGAAGTTTAGACTAGACACTGAGTGAGGACTTCTGGCTATTTGCAGAACAGGTGATATTAGCATTTCCTCTAGACCTTGCACGCAGTGGCTGTTCCAGCAGTGTTAACTGTGAGCAATGATAATGATGATCTTCATGACTGAAACTAATTGCTAAGTCTTTAGTCCAAAAGGACCTTGAGATATAACTGTCATTGAGTAAGAAAATAGACCAGACACTACTTTCTTGGCATATAACTTTTCAAAATCTGGAAATTTCTTCTTATTGCTGGTAAAAATTATTTGTGCTGCTATGAGAGAACTTTATATTTTCTTGAATTTAGAATGCCTAGTCTCTGTTCTCTGTAAAATATTCTTGTGTAATGAAGATCGGTATTAAACTTTTCAAACTTTCTACTGGTTTTATTTTCCAGTCTTCATTCTTTTTTTTTTTTTTTGCGGTACGCGGGCCTCTCACTGCTGTGGCCTCTCCCGTTGCGGAGCACAGGCTCCAGACGCGCAGGCTCAGCGGCCATGGCTCACGGGCCTAGCTGCTTCGCGGCATGTGGAATCTTCCCGGACCGGGGCACGAACCCGTGTCCCCTGCATCGGCAGGCGGACTCTCAACCACTGCACCACCAGGGAAGCCCCCAGTTTTCATTCTTGACTCTATTTGTTCTGTATTTTACCTTTAGAGTCATCATAGTCTTAGGAAGAGTGCAATCAGACCCATATATTATAAGACAATTATATTGAAGTTTTTCAATATTATTTGTCTGATACTACTGGTAAATTACTTTCTTTTTAAACTGTACACTATGTTGTTTGTTATGTGGTGGTCATTAGGCCTCCATCCTCTTTTCTCCTGTCTCTACCAGTAATCATTGTTCACCTGTTACATGTGATATCTATTTTCCTTTCTAAGTCTGCAGTCCTCTACCCACCTACCCACCCACCACTATTGAATGCCACTCTGCTATTTCCCTCCTCTCTCGGACAATACGAGTTCTTATCCTCTCTCTATATACCCCAGGTCTGAGAGAGCGCTAAATGAAATAGGTCCTAATTTTTCCCCCCTTTTTCTCAGAAAAGCACACATGTAGGAGGGTATATCATATTTTTTTCACAAAAAGTATAGAAAGTCATTTTTACAAAGAAAATGAAATGTTTTCCTTAGTGACAAACTTCCATTACGCTTTTATTTATTTATTTTTCATGAAAGAAATTCATGCTGTGAAGAATCAGGCTCCCTTGGAAGCTATACCACTCCCTTTCTATCAAGTTTGTTTTCCTTTAGAACATCATTTGGTTGATAAATTTCCTAGTATCCTGTTTAGCTGTCAGATTTTGATAAGGTTTCTGGGGAGCTCACATATACTCTTCATTTTTGCCCCAATTCAGTGCTCTTTTCCTTATCTGTGGTCCACCAGAAGCAACTTGAGGTTAAGGCTTGGCACTTCCTCCTGGTGTTTCAGCTTTGGTGATGCAAACAGAGCACAAAGCAGACATAATAGGTGTACAAACAGCTAGAGACACTAGTAGAATCTTGTCAGCTGAAAAGCAGAAAAGCCTCTGAAATGTGAAAGAAAGAACATTGTGCTGAGTACACTTAGGATAACCTGCTTGAGTTTATCAATGAAACCACAAGCAGTATTATGTATTAAAAAAATGAACTAGTCTACAGTCTTTGTCATCTTTGCTCTTCAACACTAGATGTAAAAGTAAGTAGTAGCTCATGCAATTTGCACGTGTTGCTTGCTCTTACTCGTGTTTACATGAAAACCCTCACCCACATATGCAAAAGGAAAGAGGCCTCCGGTAATGCTCCTTATATATGGGAGATAGCATCAGAGCTCTTTTAGTTTATATGTCCGCAAACTCTGGTGAAAGTCAAGATCTTGAAGTATTTGCTGCTCCCAGGTCTAATTGGTTTTATCTGCTGTTATCATAACAACCTTATCTCTGCAGACAGTTACATGGATAATATTTGGAGATTATAAAGCAATCCCAGACATACAGTGTCATCTAGCAATTAAATGTTATTTGATAGTTCTGTGTGTGGCTCAGGTGTTGGGGAGCTCCTGCCTCTGGCTGACAGTCTTTATAGCATCATAAAATGGTTCTCAGGGGAGATCCAGATATGGAAAGCTTTCTGAATCAAAATGGCTAGAAAAGCCAGGGTAAAGTGTGGTTCAGGCTCTCATGGCGGTTCCAGTCACTGACTGTTGCCTAATGACTACACAGTTCAGGTCTGAGAGATGTTTAATTATTTCTGTTATTGCATTTTGGGGAAAGGATAAAGAAGCCATCTAGCTCCCTGACACGGATGCTGATGTATATTTTGGGGGAGTCCATTAAATGGATCAGCCGTTGCTTTCCACATGCCCAATTTAATCTCTCATATGAGAGCTACATAAAACATACTCTTTATAGGCGAATTCTTGATGGATGTTTAACTGCATAGATCTAATTAGATGCAGAGCAAGCCTTTTCCCCAAATGATTAACTGGCAGATTAGGTAGACCTTCCTTTGTTTTGTTGGGATTTGGGCTTTCTTCCTGTAATATTCCTTTTTATCTTTTAAAATGAGTTTCTGAAACCAAAATTGGAGGCAAAGCAAGCACTTGACACAGCTAAGGTTTGAAGAGTATTATAGTTATTCTTCTGGGCTTTTCCAGGAGTGGATTACCTCTTTAACTTCCTATGGCCTGTTGGGGGTGGGAGATAGGGAGAAGCCCAATTCAGGCTTCTCTGTAGGTGAAGCACTAAAGTGTTCTGCTCATTATATGTTTTAATTGCTCAGCTGTGCCTGGAATGTATATTAACTCTCTAACACCTGAAAAAAGATTCCCCCTTCTTATGGAGAGCAGTGAGGATGAGAGACAATAGGATGACAAATGAGATCGCTAAGTGGAGGCCTGATCAATAGAGAGTGCCGTCCATTTGGGTAATGGACATCCCTGTCATCTCAGCTGTTAAAGAATTCAGCAGAGATGAGTCCCCAAAGGTCTGCAGAGTATAAGGCATCCAATACAGGAAACATTACCACCTCCCTTCCCCAACCCCAATAAATAAAAATGCGCATCTCAGGAGCTCACTCTTTAGCTGCAGTAAGCTGTCCTGCATGGAATTTATTGTACTCTCTTTTCAAAAATCTGTGCACGAAGCAGAAAGACAACCTGGAGACTGGGGTGGGGGGTGGTCTTTGTTTTCTCAGACATTAATGGTGGTGTGAACACCTTAGGTGATCTCGTGTGCGGAGGAGGAAAGTCTCCTGATTTCAAATTAGGAAGTTGTTTAAATTGCTCTTTTAAAATGTCCTCCCTTCCACCTGGCAATTTCAAGGCCACATATTTGGCAACCAGGAAGCTTGACGAATCGCTTTTGTCAGCCAGCCATATGGCAGATGGGGTGGAGGTCACTGCGGTGCCCCGCCTTCCTCACTCCGATGAGTGCCGTTCGGTCCACACGTCCACTCCTGACAGAGGACCGTTCATGGTTTTTCCTTTCTAAATACCTTCAGTGTGGTCAGTCCCTCCTCCTCAGCAGCTCCAGGCTTCTTTCGGCCCCCGGTTGAATCGTGGAGGCCAGATGGAGCCTGTTTCTTCACCTGTCTCGCCACTACTCCTTTAACCCGGCGAGTTCCCCCACGGGATTGCTGTAGCCACAGCGGCCAGCCTCCTGCTGGAATGTGTATGCGAGGATTTCCGGACGGCTGTGAGGAGTGCCGTTTCACTAGGCAGTCAGGTGTGGGCCATTAATTTTCAGTGCTGTTGTTTAACTATTAATGAGGTCATGGCCCCAGGGCAAGACTGACTTCACCTATCAGATGTCTCGCGTCTCCCAGTAGGCGTTCACCTTTAGTCAGAGCTCTCCTCTAATAATTGTCCCCGGTGCGTTCACTCACCGTTGCTTCATCTCTTAACCTCAGCTTCTTCTAGATAAGAAATAATTCCTCCTGCCCATCTCCCCAGCCATCCATCTTCAGCAGGGCCCATAAAACAGAGCTGTTCCCATTTTCCATTAACCTCTGTGTCCTGAAACTTAGAGCCATATATACTTTCTCTTCTTCCTCAGCAAGAGGCACCTCTTTGCTGTCTTTTTCAGGAGGTCTTAAATTATGCAGAAAAGGCAGGCATCACCCCTGTTCACCTAGCCACCTACTTTACCTTTTATTTCTCTCCTATTTACCTTTGGAGTTGATCATTTGTAAAACTCAGTAAAGTAATTCACAACTGTCAGCATCTTTATTATATTGCAGCCAGCAGCAGAAATCGTAACCTGAAGGGAGATCTACTAAATCAAGATTTCTGTAGCATAAGCAGCGTAAATGAATTCCTGCACATTACATTATTATTGTTATAATGTCTTTGTTAAAAAGGAAAGGAGAGGATGCCTATTTAGAACAAGTACAGCACGTCCAAAGGCTGATAGATGCTTAGGGTTGGGAAAAAAGCGCATTAAATATCCTAACCTCCGGCTCCGGCCCATTTGGAATTGCCATGGTACCCTCGGCGGGTCAGCAGCTGGCCTCTGCTTGGCTGTGATCTCACCAGCAGTCAGGGGTGATCCCTACCATTTCATCCTCCTCCTGTTCTCTAGAGCAGCGCAGAGAAAGATCTATTCTGCATGACAACCTTTCAGGTATTGGGGGGTAGGTATCGTGTTTCCTGAGACCATCTCTCTTCCAGCCTAAACATCTCCAGTTTTTTTCAGCCATTTCTCATCTGTCATGCTTTCTGCAGGCCCACCATCCTTTCTGCCCCCTACATTTGTCAGGAGAATTTCTCAAGGGGACACCCCAAGCACTGCAATAGTCTGTTGTCTGACTGTATAATCTATAAATCGAAGGTTACATCTCTTGATCTGGACTCTAGGTTTTGATTAAAGGCTAAGATTGCTTAGGTTTTAGGGCATAGCCCTGTCTCACTGGTTCATGGTGAGCTTGCAATTAACCAAGATCCCTCAGACTAATTCACATGAACTTCAGTTAGAGACTCCCCCCCACCCCTTTTGGCTCTTTGTAGTTGACTTTTCTGAAACTGAGTGTAGGGCTTTAAAAAAATATCTTTATTAAAGGGCATCTTGTCAAATTCTAAATCATTTACAGCTCTAATTCACTGGCAAATTTAACTTTAAAATTTCTCTTTATAAAGTGCTGCACCTGTATTAGTAAAGTATACAAATATGGCAAAAGGAAATAATAACACACGTGGGTGCCTCTTTACAGAAGAGGCAATGCACAGCTCCTGGAAAACAGTCATAAGTGCCAGCTGCCTTTTATCAGTGTGTCCTATCTGCCAGGCCCAGTGTGGAACAGTATCACCATTATTACTCATCCTCACAACAAACCTACAAGGTGGATATTGCTTTCCCTTTTACAGATGTGGGAACCAGACTAGGATACATTAAGTGACTTGCTTGAGTCCATCACGCTAGTAAGTGGCATAACCAGGATTTCAGCCCAGATTTCTCACTCTGTCTTTGCACTCTACCTTGATGTCTATGTTAAATTGTGTATGTTAATTTGGCTTTTAAGGTAAGTTCTCAAATGCCCCAATATTTTACATAGCCCATTTGAAACCACAGTAAGTCCATGGATTAGAGACCAAGCATAAAGTGTTCCCATAGTAGAGATAACTTACTCCATACATTATCTATGTTAGTCATTCAGGCTTTTACAAAGGTTTGGTTCCCCTACCTTGCAGACATGTGGTAGAATTGCACTTCCAACCCTCTTGAAGTTTGGTGCGACTATGTGACTAGCCGTGGGTCAGCCAAGTGTGAGTGGAAGCGACCCATGTCACTTCTAGTCAGGAGCTTTAAGAAGCAGCTTGTGCTTCGCCAGAGTAGCCATACTACTTTCCACCTCTGCATGACCGTGAACGTGCAGACTGTCTGTCAGCCTAGTCTCTGAGTGATTCCAGTGAGCTGAGCCCCCTTACCGACCTGCAGTGGGCATACAGTACGAGCAAGAAGTAAACCCTTATGGTTTTAGGCTATGACAATTTGGGAGTTGGTTGTTACTGCTTCATAATCTAACCTATCTAGATTACCAAAGCTAGAACATGATTGAGTTGCTTGTAATGAATCCTAACCCTGTTTAAGATTAAAAGGTGGAAAATTTACACTCACCTGGAAAAACTTCTTGATATGAAAACATATAAGGCAACCTCTATGTGTAAGCAATATCTAAAACCTCTATTTTTTATTTTCCGTGTTACTAATGCACAGCATTTGTATGTAAGACATTATCTTAGCCTGGGCTTTCTAGGAGGCAGAGCATGAATCAATAACTTATGTCCTAACACTTTGTTGGGGGAGGGGGATGGTTGACCGTGCAATTCCAGGGAAACAAGAATGAGTGGAAGAAATGAATTGAGGCAGGAAAGGTGGGCAAGCACTACAAGGTGATATGTCATTAAGCCGGCCATAGCTTCAGCACAAAATAGAAGTGGTCGCTTGGGCATGTGGGAGTGGCACCAGAAAGATGCTATTTCAAAACCACTCTGCCTTGGACCAATCCCTCAGAGAGAGGAAAGGCAAGCAATTCATCTACTGGCTCTTTGCCTTTTCCTCTCTCTCACTTTTCAAAATCCCATTCATTTCCAGTCCTGCTGCCTGTACCCTCCCAGGCAGCTTCTGGAGAAGCCAGAGCCTCGGAGGGTACCGTCTAGACAGTATGCGGCCATAGCTGGCTCTTCTTGCCAGGTGGTTTTCTTGGACTGTGGTGTAGTTAGTGGTGGCAGCCTGAATTTATCTGGCCTGATGCATAAATTGAGTCTAATACAGACATTAACAAACCTTGAGTCTAGGGCCCTTTGCCTTTCAAAACTTCTGCTTCTTCAGCCTATGAACAGAGTACAGTGGGTTGAATGATTTGAAAAATCCCATTAACTCTGATATCCCAGTGTTTTAGACTAGTTTTTCAAATTGTACCAACCATTTGTCTGCCAATATCAGAGTAATTCATCAGCCGATCTAATTTAGTTGTTAAGAAAACAGAATAACTTGAACCTGAACAATCTTAAAAAAAAAACAACACAAAAACCCTAAATAGTGTTTCTTTAACATTGATTTATTTTTACACTGAGCCATAGTAAGAAATTTGTTTTGTGTTTGAGAAAACACATGTACACAAATACACACATAATGTAAACAAAAATCTTATAGATTACTTCCCTTACCACATGTAAATAACTGTGATATGTTCTATTCACTTCCAATTCTGTTAAAAAAAAAAGCTACTACCCATTAATGGGTCATGATCCAGTCTGAAAAGCCTAGAATATATCTCATCTGTCTGTCTGTCTGTCTATCATATTGTATATGATAAAGTAACCCTTTACACCTAAATCTTTGTATATGATAAAACTCAAATATTAAATTTAGTTTGCAGTACTTTTGACCAGAATGGCATCACTGAGACAAATACTACACATTTAATTTTCAAATGGCTTTTATTGTATTTAGGAAGAACCTTCCAGCTGTGAGAAGATGGAGAGAGAAAATTAATGAAGTATTAATACAACCAAGAATAGAAGTGAATAGAAGTCAGCTGGAGGGTTTCTTGTCCCTTTAGACTTGTATTACGTACATAAAATTGCCATAGTTTAACTGAGTGGTCAAGCAAGCCTCATCATTTCATTTTTATTAAACTTGGAATTTTCGTTTTTTTTTTTAAACATCGTGGAGATTTAAGTGCACTTAGGAGATGCTCTGAGTAAATTAAATTGACGTTGATTGTGATGACAAAAAAAAAAAAGTTTCCTAATAATGACTAAGGTACTTAGTAGAAGCCATTGTTATTTTTCTCATAATAACTTACGTCCCAAAGAGTAAGGACCAGAGGTCCTGTTTCTGGCTTAGTTTCAATATGGAGCTCTGCGGGTGAAGGATGTTTTCCTGAGTCCTCCCAGTCAGTGGTCACAGCGGCCCTGTGAGGTGAGCACTGGTATTTCCGTTGTACAGATGACTATCATGCTGAGTAACTTTCTGTGGAGTCACCAGCCCTCTATCAATTTAGAGGTGTGATTTTGTGTTAATGGTGCCAACACTGTTCGCTCTAGTCCATTTATCCTCCAGGCTTTGTTTCCTGAAAATCATTTTATTTCTTGGTTTTTGAAGTAACATCTGTGGAGAACGTTCTGAACACCGTCTCCCTCTGGGAGAGAAAGCGTGGTGGTGGTGTTCATGTTCTAAGGGGGTGGGGTGCAGGAATGGAACCTGGCTGCCTGATGTGATCACTGTTCGTTATTATCTGACCTTCCTCGCATCCTTTCACATGTTCCACCTGTTCTCACATCTGTTACATGAGGTTATTCTGAAACTTTCCTACCTGCCACATAAGATGCACATGCCTGCACCCCAATCTAGAAGAATCTTAAATAGTCATTGTAAAGTAAAGTTTATTTGAATAACCAATTTGCAAACAAAACAAGAACATGAGACTTTTGGGTTTTCTGGTTCTTAGACAAAGCTTAAGGCCATATTTTCAGGTCAGAAACTTAGAAAATTTTAAAAGCCCAAGTAACTGAATTTTTCCCAGCACAAAAATATTTTCTCCTGATTTACTCAGGAGAAAATAAAGTAGAAGTTTCTAGTTAATGTAGTTGGTTATTCTATATCAAAAATGTAACTACATGTGGTACCTACAGTCATTTTAGTAAAAGAACAGCATAGCTAGAGTCCCTTTCTTCTCACTTTAAGCCATCTTTTCATAACTTGCAGCTTTTCTAATGGCTTGACGGTAATTTTATGGCACTCTCAGCTATTGTATCACTACAACTGAAGAAACTAGAATCTCACATTGTACTTACAGTTTATCCTCATACTCCTCTTTTTACCGTAACACCTTATTATTTAGGAATTTGCTTTCCTGATCTCCTTGGGATGACTTGCTACTCCATTGATGTAGCTGGTAGCAAAAAATCATGCACTTTCACATTCAGAAGGAAATCCTGTTCTGTTCTTCTCTCTACACTTTTCACTTGGGAAACTATTTAATCAGAGAATCTATTTATAATCCATGACTGAATATAAAAGTACACATGAAGATGATTTCTAGAAAGGCGAACTCATATAGCTTTTGCTTGTGGAATATAGCAGCGTAACCATGGCAGAGGGTGTCCGTATTCAGGTCCAGCCAAGTCTGGGCTGTTTGCTTTCTCCTGACAGAGCAAGCAGAAATCCCGTGTAAAGCCCAGTCCTGGTTTCAGGAAGAACGTTTACATGTAAACCTTACGTTGGAATGAATTGGTGCAGAGAAAAGGCAACTCTGGCTGTAGACCCATGGAGCTAGAACCAGGATCAGTCTTCTCTTCTGAGTCTTATAGATGAAATCTACTATTACAAAAAGCAGTGTTCTTCTAAAATCTAGAATCTGGATTCTAGGATTGTTCTAGAATGATATAACTTGTTTGTCCTTTTAACTTTCTGGATAAGCTAATAAATTTCTGTTGTTTTCTATGATTCTATACTGATGGTTATAAGCAAAGTAGTATCATGTCTTCTTTTGATTGACTTTTTTGGGCAGTGTTTGGTCCTTTTGCATGTCCATATAGACATCTTCTATAGAGCAATCTAAATTTGATTGCTAACTAAATAAAAGCTTTGAAAGAAAATTTAGAAATAAATTTTAGGAAAATGAGAGCACTTGCCATTGCTTCAAAGTTGTAGTATAGTTATCTTCACTTTTATGTAAGAAATGGAGACCCAGAGAAGTTAACTTTTCTGTTTGAGGTCCTGCAATGCTGGATATGAAAGAAAATCCCTTTAGGGTAACTCCAAAGCTCACGTTCTTTTCCCTTATGCTGTGCTGTTACTCTAAGATTAATAAAATATAGTTCAGAAGTACAATTTGTGTATCACACACACATATATGCCTAATCTGCATTAACAGTATGAAATTAATTAAAAACTGTGAGCTCACATGCTAATATTTTTAATAAATTATTTACAATTGAAATTCCTAGGGTGACTCTTAGGAATATGAAGAAACTATCCAAAAAATTATTAAAGACGTAAAGTCGCATCACTGCCAGCAAAGATGCATGGATACAGGTTAAACCCTGTATCCCTTCTGCACTTCCGGATTTTCTGCTGGTTCACCATAGGCCTGAAAGGATGCCAAGTACCCTCTCCTTGGGTTTAATTATGAGGTCCAACCATATCTAATGTATAAAAACCCAGTTGGGCTTTTAGTAAAGCAAATACTTTCAAAGTTTTCTATCTTCAGCATATTGTCAGTATCTTTAGGGCTGCATTTATTTTACTTAAGTTTATATTAATGAAGTCAATAGTAGTTGATGGGTAGTGAATAGTAGATGATGTGTAAACAGTATGGAATGCCCTTTGTTTTTTCACCTACCTTAAGCAGTTGTTGCATTTTTAATGTTCTGAGACACTGGCCTGTTTAGAAGCACTTTCTGCTCTGCTGTGACTCATTTGACCCCTGCTCTGGGCCTTTTTTCTGTGATCAGGCAAGCAACAGTGTTTTACCATTATTAATATCCCTTCTTGCCTATTGAGTCATTGTTCCCACTGGGACAGCTGGTGCCAAGAATGGCCTTTATGTTACTTCCACTGAATTTTGTGCTCACACAGCTGGTCTGCCAGGAACATAGGTGAGTACCTTCAAGTTGAAGAGTCACTCATGGTAACTTTTAAGTTTGAGTGTGCATGGTTCAGTGACTTGATCTACAGTAAAGGTTGGCTGGGCAGAAAGAGGTTAAATAGTATTATTTTGGTTGATGAACTACATGAATTACAAAACAGAAGAACCCAACACATTGACTTTCAATATCCAAACTACTGGCGTTAAAAAAGAACCTTTTAATTGCTATCTATCCCGCACCACCTTAAAGATATTCAGAAACCAACCTGTTACTTTAAATTGTCACACGATTTAATTATTTTCTATTAGAAGAGTGAAAGGAATTGGAAGGAGATATATCTGCTCTTGTTAATTGCAAATGGTAATCCACAGTCCGCTTCTGCTACCCGTCTTTCTTCCCCACCAACCAAGTGTGAAAGCATCCATGCATCGCTCATCTGCATACGGTGAAGGAAACTCTCATTTGTTATTACAAAGGGATTTATTTCAATAAAGAAATAAGGCGAAGGGATGTCAGATAGTGCACTTTTAAACCTTCTGAACATCATGGCAAGCTTGGAGACTTTGGGTACCGAAGATGATTTCTGTACTCTCTGTTAATGATAGAGCCTCTTGGTCAGACTGATGTTGTGGCTGGAACCATAATTGTCTTTTTGGCACTTTGTTGCTTCTTAGCAGGCAGGAAACACAAACTCATGGCTGATTCTTTTGCTCTCCACCTGCTGGCCCCCTTGTGGACCAGAGCTTTTTGAGCGATGTAGCCTTTTTTGGGTATCGGCCCAAAGGGCCAGGCACGTTTGTGAGCAGTGTGCCTGCTGCAAAGCAGTGGGACTGCCTTAAGCACATCTTAGATTGTTTTGCATTTAAACAAAATGCAAGACAAACAAACTGAATGTCTTCCTTTCATTTCTAAAAATAAAAGGAAGCAAGCACACATTTCCAGTTTTCAGAGCTGATTGATAGCATTATCAGGAGTTGGGAAATGAACATGCTAAGATTGCTGTTCTTCCGGAGGGCTCTGGCATATATAAAATGTTTCAAAAGAAAGGTAAGAACAAACCAAAAAGAGAGGGCAAAATTTTACAGACTGTGTAATGACTCGCCATTGTTGATTTTTTTTTTTTTTAAAACAGTAGTAATGGAGCTTAGTAACATTAACTTGGTAAATTAAGCCATTTTGTCTCTTGTCTTCATTCATCTTGTCGATTCTGTATCAGTGGAAATTAAATGGTCTTTAAATTGGGTGAGTCCTGTTTAGGTATTTTGGGAATACCCTTCTGTTCGTTAATAAGACAGGGTCCCTGCTTCATTTTGAGTCGGGGAAACAGACCACCCTCAAATAAATGAATCAACAAGAGAATTGGAGATGGTGGTGATGTGAATAAAAAATAAAGTAAATAAAAACGGCAGATGTGATAGAGAAGAGGAGGTGGAGGAAAGCTGCTAAAATGGCCTGGGTGGTCAGTGAGGATCATGGCTCTGAGGTGGTGATGCTTGAACTGAGACCAGAGAAATGAGAGAGAGCTGGGGGACACAGGTTTTAGTGGCTTCGGGGGGCAGAGTCCTGGGTGACCTGTGGATGTTTCAAAGGGGTCTTCACATCCCCTTGTATTCGATGGTGGACTATAAAGTGTGTGCAAATGTGTCTTGGAGATATATATATACCATTCTTTTTCAAACAAATATGCATGCTGTTGGGATAAGTAAAATATAGATTCATATAAAAATGTTATTTCCCTTGAGTAGTTTTTGTCATTTAACATTTTTTAGAGTTCAGATAAAAGAAATACAGCTACATTCATGTTGGAGTTTTTGTTCTTGAAAAGATTGGGATCCATAGGTATATAATAATTATTGATAGTTGCATTTCTGCTGCATGAAGTCTTCTATCAGAAAAAGAGAGCAAAACTAATATATAGGTCTAATGATAAAATGGCATGCATTCATTTTTCACTTAGATTGAAATCATATTACGTTTATCTGATAATTAATATTTATGGACTAAATTTAAGAGGGTGGAAGCTTGGAAAACAGAAAAAAGGGGTGTTTTATTCAATATGATTCATTTAAATATTGTAATGACTATATGACCAGGATGTGAATAATTACTAACTACCCAGAACTATCACCATAAAGATAATATATTAAAAGAAACAGCAAAAAAAATCTTGATCCGTAGTCATTACTATCAGTTAACTCTGTTTTAAGCAGACATGAATGGTACCTAGCAGACAGAAACATGATCTCACACATTCCTGAAAACTTGCTAATTATAGTTTGAAGGCTAGGTCTTCTTTTTTTGGCGAAGTTTTTTTTTTTTTTTTAAATTGGAGTATAGTTGCTTTACAATATTGTGTTAGTTTATACTGTACAGCAAAGTGAATCAGCTATATGTATACATATATCCCCTCTTTTTTGTAGTTCCTTCTCATTTAGGTCACCACAGAGCACTGAGTAGAGTTCCCTGTGCTACACAGTAGGTTCTCATTAGTTATCTATTTTATACATAGTATTAATAGTGTATATATGTTAATCCCAATCTCCCAATTCATCCCACCCTCCACTTTCCCCCTTGGTACCCATACGTTTGTTCTCTACGTCTGTGTCTCTGTTTCTGCTTTGTAAATAAGATTGTCTATACCATTTTTTTCAGATTCCTCATATATGCGTTAATATACGATACTCGTTTTTCTCTTTCTGACTTACTTCACTCTGTATGACAGTCTCTAGGTCCATCCATGTCTCTACAAATGACCCAATTTCGTTCCTTTTTATGGCTGAGTAATATTCCATTATATATATGTACTATATCTTCTTTATCCATTCCTCTGTTGATGGGCATTTAGGTTGCTTCCATGTCCTGGCTATTGTAAATAGTGCTGCAATGACCATTGGGGTGCATGTGTCTTTTTGTTTCGGTTTGTTTTTTAAAATTATTTATTTATTTTTGGCTGTGTTGGGTCTTCATTGCTGTGCACGGGCTTTCTCTAGTTGCAGCAAGCGGGGGCTCCTCTTCATTGTGGTGCGTGGGCTTCTCGTTGCGGTAGCTTATCTTGTAGTGGATCACAGGTTCTAGGTGCACAGGCTTCAGGAGTTGTGGCACGCAGGCTCTGTAGTTGTGGTGCACAGACTTAGTTGCTCCACAGCATGTGGGATCTTCCTGGACCAGGGCTCAAACCCATGTCCTCTGCATTGGCAGGCGGATTCCCAACCACTACACCACCAGGGAAGCCCCGCGTGTGTCTTTTTGAATTATGGTTTTCTCTGGGCATATGCCCAGTATTGGGATTGCTGGGTCATATGGTAGTTCTATTTGTAATTTTTTAAGGAACCTCCATACTGTTCTCCATAGTGGCTGTATCAATTTACATTCCCACCAACAATGCATGAGGCTAGGTCTTCTTGTACTGTACCTGTTCAGAGGAAAATTTTAAGATGGCAGAATTACTTGGTTCCATGTAACAAACACTGAGTTTTTTTGTTTTTTTTTTTAAATTAATTTATTTATTTTTGCTGTGTTGGGTCTTCGTTTCTGTGCGAGGGCTTTCTCTAGTTGTGGCAAGCGGGGGCCACTCTTCATCGCGGTGCACGGGCCTCTCACTATCGCAGCCTCTCTTGTTGCGGAGCACAGCTCCAGATGCGCAGGCTCAGTAGTTGTGGCTCATGGGCCTAGCTGCTCCGTGGCATGTGGGATCCTCCCAGACCAGGGCTCGAACCCGTGTCCCCTGCATTAGCAGGCAGACTCTCAACCACTGCGCCACCAGGGAAGCCCCAACACTGAGTTTTTTAAAAAACTCAATAGGAGTTTTGATCTGCCTACCAGGTAAAAGACAGAATAGTTGATTTGAACACAGGTAACAATGGATGCTCAGTATTTTGTACCTATCATCTTGAGAAGACCATCATCTTGAGTATACCAAAAGTGGCCATACAACTGAAACCATAAAGCTTACCATGTATTTTGTATATGCTTTCTTATATATGTTCAAATTTAAAGTTTTTTTTGTTTTTTTTTGCGGTACGCGGGCCTCTCACTGTTGTGGCCTCTCCCGCTGTGGAGCACAGGCTCTGGACGCGCAGGCTCAGCGGCCATGGCTCACGGGCCCAGCCACTCCACGGCGTGTGGGATCTTCCCAGACCGGGGCACGAACCCGTGTCCCCTGCATCGGCAGGCGGACTCTCAACCACTGCACCACCAGGGAAGCCCTAAAGTATTTTTTATATATGTTCAAGTTTAAAATATTTTTATTTCATACCTGAGACAATTTTTGTGTTTCGATTTGTTTTTTGTTTTAGTAATTGTTTCCTTGAATTTATTAAGAGGGCTTTCTTGTATCAAGAACGAAGCCCTTGCCCTTTTCTCACTCTCCTTGATTTATTGCATTTATAAAGCTTTTAGTGATGAGCCAGATGTGGTATGCAAACAGACTCCACCAGCAAGTAGAGCAGGAGAAAGCCTGAGTACAGTACATGAGAACAGCTTTTGTTGTACCATAGTGACATGGTGATTTATGAAGTGTCAAACCCTCTTGCCTTTGAAGAATTCTGGCCTTCACATCTGTCTTTCATGTTTATTTCAGTTGTCCTGGTGACACACTGTCCCCGTAAGCCCTGGAATGGTTCTGTGGACCTTGTGGCAAATGAATGGAGGGTCCTTTCCCTCTTTCTAGGAAGGGAAACAAAGCCATGAACGAGAAATCAGGAGAGAATGGGGAAGTGAGTCAGTGTGCTCTGTCACTGCGGCACGCACTTCATCACGCCAGGGCAGCGCTCGTAGTTCAAAGGGGAAAGGAAGCTTTCCTTCAAAGGCTGAGTTTCAGTTTTGACTGTCTCAGAATGAAAATGCTTTAACAACCTTCTCTTTTCTTAAAATAACTTTATCTTTCAAGTGAAAATATTCAAATACGTTGACTTAAGCCACGTTGCTTTTTTTTTTAACCTGAATTGTCTTTAGAACACCTGCTCTGTGCCTTATTTATGGTGTTTGGTTGGATGTCTTATTTTATATTTTTTTCTGCAGTGTGTGTCTTTTAAGGGGAGCATGTCTTTCAGTATCCCAAAGAACACTCATTTTTTATTTTGGAAGACAAAACACTCTTTTAAAGATCTCCGTATATTTTTCCCTTAGAGCTTTGACACCATACGTGTCTGTTTATTGTTTCAATATTATATGATACTCTGAACAAGGCTTTCTACAGGATGAAGTGGATTGAGTGAGTAGAAGTTTTTCAGAAGGATTAAGCTAGGAAAAACCTGGTGTGACATTGTCAAGACAAGATTATTTTTATTCCTTTGCCTCAAAGAATGGCTTGCATTTTCGGGTGAAAGAGTCATGAAAAGGTAAATTTCCAATTTGGTAGAATTCTACATTTTAGCATATATACTCCCGTAATTTTAATTGATGTTCTATGAAGCAGAATCAGCAGTTGGGCCATGATTCCGCCCACTAGGCTTTAACTTTTAGAGTGAAGGTTTTTTGATGGTTAGTAACTTGCATGGGCAGCAGCTGGTAGGTGGTCTCATTAGTAAGTAGAAGTCTAGCACAGTGACAGGAAAACACAAGTTCTTTTTTTTTTTTAAATTAATATTTATTTATTTATTTACTTTTGGGTTGTGTCGGGTCTTAGTTGCGGCATGCGGGATCTTTCGTTGCAGTGCGCGGGCTTCTGTCTTAGTTGTGGCACGCGGGCTCCAGGGCACGTGGGCTCTGTATTTGCGGTGCATGGGCTTAGTTGTCCCGTGAGGGCTTAGCTGCCCCACAGCATGTGGTATCTTAGTTCCCCAACCAGGGATCAAACGAGCGTCCCCTGCATTGCAAGATGGATTCTCAACCACTGGACCACCAGGGAAGTTCCCAAAACACAAGTTCTTATAGCAGCTGTCTTTGTGTACCCCAAAGAGTGAAATCTTCCTTGGCTGAAGTCATGTTCATTAAACTAATCTAATAATGTATCATGTAAATAAATCTATTCTCTGTAACCCCATATCCCAAACAGCATTATATCAAATCAAACAGGCTGGATATTCTTGTTAAATTTGGGTCACAGGGATCTTCAAGTATAAGAACCTTGGGAATAATTAACACGGTTCCTCTCAATGACTGAAAATATAGAAAATACTTTTCGTTGAGTTTCTAAGAATTCAGGTATGACAGGGAGATAGAGTTAAGTTAGCTCTGTGACTCAATGCTGTGTTTTTTTGCCTTTCAGACATGCCTAATGAAAATAACATTGCCATACGTTATAGAAACCAGTTTTGCTTTTCCAAAATGACTAGAGCTTCAACAGCTCAGAAGGATGCTTTTGGGATCTGCGGTTACTGAAGTGTACCTAATGGAAATGGCTACAGGGCGCCTTGCCTTTGGCAAAGGAAGATCCTTGCCCGGGGAATTTTTAGTTTTCTTTTTTTTGGTGTGGTTTACCTCGGCTTCCCATTGGGTACTAACTGACTGGGAATGCCATTTGCAATCCTTGAACATCCTTCCACCCACTAGTCCCCCAGTCTTTGCCTGCTACATTGTTTTCCGTAGTAGCTGCCCTTCTATTAATCCTCTCGAGAGATGTGTGTACATTATCAACCCCTCCTACAATACCAAAATCCTGTCAATGATAGTGACCTCTGGGGGCCTCTAGCAAGCCTGGTAAACAAGGGACCGATGTCAGTGATAACTTTTATTCACTTTTTTTTTTTTTTTTTTTTGCAGTGGGGCTTTCTAATTATCCGGTTGTGTATGCAAACACTGAAGGAGTGTTTGGCGCATCAAGTGGGACTCTGCTTTTATTAGGAACCTCTTTTATTTTCTAAATAAAATATGTCAAATGTATTCTTTCCTTTTAAGGCAGTTAACCTTTCATCTCTCCTGTAGCAGAAATTCCAGTCTCTGGGGCTTGCTGATTTTGTATTTGAAATACTCTAAAGCAGAAGGAAAATGCTGTTTACAGTGCCTTCATTAAAAAGCTCTTAATTGTGCTTTGTTGCTGTGTATATAGTTTGGATCCCCACTGGGTACACTTCATTGCATGAGAAAAATACAATATTTTTAAAAGACACACCAATAAACCCAACCCATTTCTACTTTGACCCTGACAATTGAGTAGACAAAGTACATTTATAATGTTCTTACTTACTAGATGATGATGAAAATATGAGTTCAGTAGATCCTTAGGAATGTGTTTCTAAGTGACCTCTTCTTCTGGAAAAAATCTTCGTATGTAGCCCACTGAATTTTTTTTCACACATTATCACGTACGTTTTAATAATATAATAGAACCACTCATAATATGACTTATAGAAAATGATTCAGACATAACGCAGTTTGATTCATGTGTAAGGCATGCTCCCCAACTTTTCTCGTATCTTGGCATTCACAGAAAACTATATTTGTAGTGCACACAGGGAGAGGCTAAAGGCATAACAATAATAGCAAACACTTAGGAACTGTTCAGTGTTTTTCAAATATTGAATTTAATATTTACAGCAACCCTATGAGGTAGGCACTATTTTTATTGCTGTTTGTGGATGAGGAAACTAAAGCACAGGGAGTGCCTTAGAGTGACTTGCCATGAACTCACAGAGCCAGTAGGTTGGACCCAAGCAGCTTGGCCTGGAGTTCATGCTTTTTGCCTGTGCTGTGCTTGACACCCTGGTAACCCTCTCGTGGCTCGTCATGATTGTACAGGAGTGGGGAAAGGAAGAGAAGCCATCACTTGCATGATGAATCATTTTCTTCTAATCCCTCTCCCCCTTCCCCAACCATCATAACGTAAAGCTTTTATAGATATTGGACCTTTTTTTCTTTCTCTCTTTTCTTAACTCAGCTTTATTGAGATATAATTTATATACCATAAAATTCAAGGGGTTTAAATGTGTAATTCAATGAATTTTAGTATATTTACAGAGTCGTACAATCTAGTCACCACAGTCTAATTCTATAACGTTTTCATCATCCTAGTGAGGAGTCTTGTGCCTATTTACCGTTATTCCCCATTCCCACCACAGCCCTAGGCAACCTCTAATCTACTTTCTGTCTCTAGATACTTGCCCTTTTTGGACATTTCATATTATTGGAGCCATACAACACGTGTTCTTTTGTGTCTGACTTCTTTCACTGAGTGTGATTTTGAGGTTCTGGACTTTCACGTAAAATTTTTAATTATTTGCAGACCTCTTTCAAACGTCTTCTAAACCTGCCTCCATGGAAGTGAAGGGAGTGCTGGTTTTAATAACTCGGTGTTTTGATTTGTAGCTGTCACACCAGGTTTAGGCGGCCCGGCTGGAGCCCTGAAGAGTTTACCATTGAGGGGAAATGGCAGCAGCATTGTCATCGTGAGCTTCCCAGATAATTAATTAAGGGCTTAGATGTGAGCTTCATGCTATTTCAAGCATCCTTTTATTTCTCAGCTGCATATGTACTAGGTGAACTAAAGCTGTCAGTACTGTGAAAGAAATAAATTGAGGTGGTTGTTATGTTAAAAGTTAAAACAGTTTGCTTAATTAACAGATTAGCAGACCAACAGATTTTGGGAGGGGCATTATGTGGGCACAGGCTGAATCATTCTCTTCCAAGAGGGCTTTCTAATTGACTTTTGAGAATTTTGCTTAGAAAACCAAAGCTACAGTGTTCAGGACAGTAGGTCATTTGAATTGTCAGGACTTATCCTGACACAACTTAAAGGGTAATCAACAAATGGATGATGTTAACACACTGTAGAGTGAAATCAGCTCGGTTCATTTTGAAACTACTTTGCCATGATTTTCAGTTGCCTGGGTTTAGGTTCTCCTGTATACAATGTATCTCATAGATAGATAGATACCTTTGGGGCATGGGCACGAGTGGGATGAGGTTATGAGATTAAGAAGGGCCCAGAGTTGTGTATTCTAATTCACTGATTTGATTTGTGGAATCCAGGCCTTGCATAGATAAAACAGAGCACTTTGAAAGCCGCTGCCCATGTCTCACTCTAATGTGGAAAATGAAATCACATTTTTGGTTGCATATCATTTGGGAAGATGCCCTCGTCAAGAAACAGTAAATTTCCATTCAGAAAGAACTGCTGGGACTTCTCTGGTGGCACAGTGGTTAAGAATCCACCTGCCAACGCAGGGCACACGGGTTCGATCCCTGGTCCGGGAAGATCTCACATGCCGCGGAGCAACTAAGATCGTGTGTCACAACTACTGAGCCTGCGCTCTAGAGCCTGCGAGCCACAACTACTGAAGCCCACGTGCCACAACTACTGAAGCCCACGTGCCTAGAGCCCGTGCTCCGCAACAAGAGAAGCCACCGCAGTGAGAAGCCCACGCGCTGCAACGAAGAGTAGCCCCTGCTCACTACAACTAGAGAAAGCCTGCGTGCAGCAACGAAGACCCAATGCAACCAAAAATAAATAAAAAAAAATAATGTATTGGGAAAAAAAAAAGAACTACTGACTGAACACCTGTTGGGAGCCAGGCATTGTCCTTAGTGGTGGGGCTATAGCAGGGAGCTAGTTTAAGTGCTGCGGTGCAGGGTGAGGTAAGGGAGTGAGGGGTATGGGAACTGTCAGGGTCGGGAGGGCTTCTCTGAGGAGGTGAATTGTGAGGAGAAGTGTGGGAGGATGTCAGCCAGGCTGGTTTCTGGGGGAAGACAGTTGCAGGCCGGAGCGTGTTCCTGGTGTGGCTGGAGGGAAGCAGCTGTAAGGGCAGAGAAGTAGGAGATTTTCAGAGGTGGAAGGAGGGGCCTGGCAGGACCATTGCAGAGACCTGGGCTTTTATTCTGAGCGAGGCAGGAATCCACTGGAGGGTTCTAAGCGTTTGTTTCTCCCCCTTCTGAAGAAGAATGGGTTTTGGGTTTGTTTTGCTTGACAATAAAAATGTTGGCAAGTTCCTATTTTTAGGGTTACCATTGGCCGATGCATTGACAGTTCCCTTCTCGTGGAAAAATAAATCTGCCCTTTTATGTCTGCTTCTCGGGTCTGTCTTCAGGTTGTAGAGAAGTTGGATTAAAAACAAGCATTTCACAAATGACTCCCATTCCAGGTGGGCTGATGTGATCTCTGCTTACCCAGACAAGGGGGGAAATCACTTTACATGAAACAGTGACCTTTTCTTACTCTCCACATTCTTCTAGAAGCAGAAAAGCACACAAATTCTTTCTGATTGTGTATTTGGAATTTTCTTTAAGATGGATCTCTGTTGAATTCCCGAATGAATACTCCAATCTGTATTTAGTCTCAGATTCTGAGCAAAGAGGAAACCTCCCCCTAAGGGGGAGCCTTGTCTCAGCGCTGTTTTCTTTAGCTCTGGGAGACCAGGGGTGTGCAAAACTTGGTGCCAGGAGAGAAGGGTAGGTTGATTAGGGTTTTATGAGGTGGCAAGACATATAGCTAAATTTGGGGACAGGGATGTCATTTAGCATGACAGACACAGCAAAAAACAGGAATGTGCTTTATTTTTTTGTTTTTGTTAATGCAATGTGAGGTTTGTTATTTCTCCCCCCATGGTCCTGGCTGTTTTTGTGTTCAGCACAGATGTTCAGGAAACACATTCCAGCGCCAGCACCTGTGCAACACTGACCCAGGCCTGCCTTGAAACATCCTCTACTCTTACTGTATCTCACAGATCCGCTTACATGTGACACTTACTCTCTATCCCCCCTGCTCATCTACCCATAGCTATCCATCCAGCATTTCTGTCCCTCTATCTGAGTTTTTGGACTTAATGGAAAAACAATATGGAGCCCAATATCTCAGTGGTGAGTCTGTTTTTCACCAACAGGTTCCACTGGCCTCTCTGTCTAGAAGCATCTTGTAAATCCATGAGTACAGTTTTGTAGGCTGGCAAGAAGCTGGCACCCTACAGTATCGTTTATGTAGAATAGATAAATGAACAGTTGATTTCAGTGGGCTGTCAGTGTCCTATTTTTAGAATACCATGTTTTCATCCAGGGCTGTTCAGGTTGTTCTCATTTTAAAACTCTTAACATCTGCCCAGCATAAGGCTTCGGACATCTGGCTTCCACTTGCTACGCAACAGAGACACTTTGACTAATTTCCCCATCTTTACAATGGGACAGTATCTGTTTCTGGAATACTCTGCAGGAGAGTGGGGTAGCAAATGATATGAAAGCATATTGAAAACAAACCCCACAGAATCAACATGCTCATCGTATCTTATATTCATCAGCTCCCAAGTAAGTGTTTCCTTGTAAATCTCAACAGGCATTCTACTTTCATCAAGCTTAACATTCTCTCTCTCCTCTTGGCTCAGGAGGGTGCTAAGCCTGCCTCTTTGGAAAAAGCCTCCTTTCTTTGTCCCAGTCGAGAATTTCTGACTACATTTGGGCTTACACACAGCAGCTGGACCTCACGGTGGAGGCACTTGTACTGCAGAGTCTGGGTCCCAAGGCAGGGGAGAGGGCGGGGGTGCCTTGGACCCGGACTCTGCAGTACAAGTGCCTCCTCCACCGTGTCTCAGGATGGGTGAGTGCCCCGCCAGCCTGGGCCCTGGCTCAGTCCTCCCTTTGGGTTCCAGTTTGGCTCCAGGATGCAATGCACACAAATACTCGTTAGCAAGGGAGCAGAGCCCCTGAAGGCAGAACAGCCCAGAGGAGAGACCTAATCAGACTCACTTGGCAACTTCTTCACCAAGGAGCATAGACTTAAATTCACAGTTGATTTTTTTCTACAGCAATTTTAGGTCTTCAAAGAGCTTTACAATTTTTTTTTTTTATTATTACTTTTTCTTGGTAAGCAACCCATGTGGAGGTAGTTCAGAATGAACAACCTGAGGCTGCAAGAGGTTAAGTCATTTACTCAGAAAATAGTGGTTGGAAAGGTTACCTTTGAATTCAAAACAGCGTTCTTGGTGATTACTGCAAGATGGAACTGCCCCCCCCCCCCCCAGAGTTAAGGTCCTGTATATACTTCTGTGAAAACACCACGGTGTTTGTGTTGCTCTGGCAGAACTTTATCTTGTTGCTCTATTTTAAGGGCAGTAATCACTGAAAATGCGCACAATGTCGTCAGCTTCTTAAGCTGAGTGAGCTTTTCAGCTTTGTGCCTTCTGTGGCTCTGTAATAATGGCCTCCTAAGAGCCTCAAGCTTCTAGAGAAGATAGAAAACAGGCCAGAGCGTTGACTTCAGAGTATGTGAAGAAGAAACCATTTTTCCCCCGTCAGCTTGCAAATCAGTTGCTTCTACCTAGACTGTTGGAGCAATTTACACCCTACTGAGGAGCCTACGTGGGGTTCTTTAACCACAGAGTGTGGATTGATTGACAGCCCCTGTCTTCAACTACAACAGAGATGGAGTGAGCGCTTATACAGACTCAGTGGGGTGGGACTTCCCTGTTGAATGCTGCTTTATGTCTTTTCAGACAAATGCCATTTACATCTGCCCACCATTTGAAATCTCCTTTGACTTTCTATTTATTACAAAAGAAAGTAAAACAAGTGTTGCAGCAGCCATAGATAGCATCATGGCATTTCCTTCGTTCTCCCAAAATGCACCTTTTGGGTGTTTTGTGCTCAAGATCTTAAGGAAAGTAGGTCTTTTCAAATGAAAATTTTGTAAAGTCTTACTATGATGTAAGCTGATGAAAATTGGGGGGAATGTATTGTGAGTGATGGGGCTATAATTGCTTCTTTGCCCTTTGAACAAACCACATCTGCACATGACATGTTCATAAGCCACGTTATTAGTTTGGGGTTTTTGTTGTTTTTTTCTTTAAGAGAAAAGTATATGTGTATGCATTGATGGACAATACTGTATTTGTGAGTTTTTTTAATGAACAGTTTTGATTTAAATAGGCAGTTGTGGTTAGGGTGGATTTAGAACTGTGCTATCAGACTATTTAAGGTAATTTATAGATTTAAATTTAAAGGAATTTTGTCTTTTTTGTCTAAGGTTGGGATACAGCATTTGATGAATGGATAGGCATAGGAAATCACTACAGCAAAATACAATATACATCCAAAGCAAATGTATTTTGCAAGGTGGAAATACCATTTACTTTAAAAAAAAGTGTTCAAAACGTCCTTGATCTCAACATCATTTTTTCAAACTGTGTGGAGGATTAGGTCCTGGCATGCAATTATGTTGAAATAATTATGCATTCATTGTCGTGAAGACCATCTAGCCCACGTGGTTGAATTTACCATTTTGTTTGGTATCTGAGAATATTCTAAATCAAGAAAAGATTTCTGACGCTGACAAATTCCTGGCTGGTTGGTTCGTTGGCATCCTAGTCTTTATATGTAATTTTGGAGAACCTGATCACAACTTGTTTTTAACACCATGTTAAAACTTGCATTCCAGGAGGTTTATAAGAAAAGATTGGGCAATTCTACTGGTTTTCAGCACCTTTTCAAAATACCCATGTAGTTTTGAAATCATGATGTCTCAACAACTCATTTTTCTAAACCCTGACTCAATCTTTGCAGTTTATTCATCCACTTATTCAAGAAAACTTATTAAGCACTTACTTGCCATTAACATACAATAATTTCTGACAGCTACCATTTAAAATGTTCACATCGTAGTACAGAGTGAAATGGTGGTCATGTAGCATATTGTTAATAACTAATGGCCTTACCATTACTATTAAT
This sequence comes from Monodon monoceros, assembly GCF_005190385.1. Classification (NCBI taxonomy): domain Eukaryota; kingdom Metazoa; phylum Chordata; class Mammalia; order Artiodactyla; family Monodontidae; genus Monodon; species Monodon monoceros. Next base: position 87,916,513 of record NW_021703768.1, on the reverse strand, counting down.
TATTCGATCATTAGCCATTTATATTTTGAGCGCCTATTATGTATCATTCAATACACAGATATTTACTGAGCATCTACTATGTGTCAAGAACTCTTCTGGGTTCTAGGGGTATAGCAATGAATATAACATGCAACAATTTCTGCCCTTGTGAAGATACATTCCACTGTTCCTCAAACATATTTTAAAATCATTCGAAAACCATTCTGACATATATGATTGTGTTTTTAATGAATGTAGAAAAGTTGAGACTTATTCTTTTGTGTTGATTCTTTTAGATGAAAAGAAGTAGTAGTTGTATCAAAGAGTCTGAAAGGGCTATCTAAAGACGTCTAGTCTAATGTTTCAAAGGAATATAAGAAAATTTTAGGCAAAATTGCAATAAAGGCTAAGATGTCAATGCAAGTCAATGTTATCAGGTGACACAAATTGTGATCAACTCCAGAGCAAAGCCATTCTATAAGTAAATTTAGAAGATAGTGCTTTGTCCAAATACAGTTTAAAAACTTGAAGCTTCTTCTAGATAATTTAGACTACAATACCTGAAATATCCATTTAATTTAGAAAGTATAAATATCAGAATAAGATGGCATACAATAAACAAATACTGCAAAAAATAAATGTGTGAATGATTAAATGAAATGTTTTAAGTAGTGGATAGGCCTAACTCCTTAATGACACTCGAATGTGAGAAAACAAGTTAAATTGTTGAAATTAAATATTGAAACACCTTTAAATGAAATTAACTTCTAAAACTTTTTTTCAGCATGAAAACTGGATTTATTCAGTGTTGTACATACTTGTGTTACTAGCTTTTTGTATAATATTTTCTGTTGCAAATAATGTTGGTTCTAGCTTGATTTATTCACCTTTAGTTTCGAGGAGAAACTACTTAATTGTTATTGCTGTATCTCAGTGACCAGAGATGATTAGAAAATGGCAAAATTGATCTTGATATTTCAGCTCTTGCCAGTTTGATAACATAAAGCCATTCTGAAAGTTTGTCTACAGTTCTTGTATTTAAGGTTGGCATAATTTAGGTGAATCCCGCATTTATATTTAAAAAGCATATTATGAAGTTGAAGAAACTATGCAGCATAAGACATGAATGGAAATAGCGTCTGTTTAAAGTGTTAAAAAAAAAATTCAGCTGAGTAAATTTAAAGACCTAATTGGCTTTATTCAATGGTTTATAAATTGGGCAGCATCCCACCTAGGAAATAGAAAGGAGCTCCGAGGCGAGGCACTGTACGAAATGGAAGACTTTTATAGGGAGAAACTGGGGAAGGATGAGGAAAGAGTGGATTGTTTTAGGCAAGGTTCCCTACCTTCCCTTAGGGGACAAAAGGGGTCTATTAGGTAGATTACCTCACTAGTGCTGACTAGGAAATTCCAGACTGACTGGTTAAGGTTACATTCCTGGGGGAGGTTGAAACTGTGATTAGGTTAGGTATTAAGTCTTGGTTTGGTGGTGTGGGCTTAGCATAAGTCATTTGATTTGGGGCCTGTGTCTCTTTTTAAATAATACCTAACAACTCTGTGATGATATCTCGTGTGTGTGTGTGTGTGTGTGTGTGTGTGTGTGTGTGTGTGTGTGTG